>NC_081236.1:8935971-9145971 GCF_902713425.1 Acipenser ruthenus | reverse complement strand
ATCACTCCCCTCTTTCTCTCTCGTTCCTCTCTTTCTCTCTAATTCCTCTTATTCTCTATCACTCCCCTCTTTCTCTCTTGTTCCTCTCTTTCTCTCTCGTTCCCCTCTTTCTCTCTCGTTCCCCTCTTTCTCTATCACTCCCCTCTTTCTCTCTCGTTCCCCTCTTTCTCTCTCGTTCCCCTCTTTCTCTCTCGTTCCTCTCTTTCTCTCTCGTTCCCCTCTTTCTCTCTCGTTCCCCTCTTTCTCTCTCGTTCCCCTCTTTCTCTCGTTCCTCTCTTTCTCTATCACTCCCCTCTTTCTCTCTCGTTCCTCTCTTTCTCTCTAATTCCTCTCTTTCTCTCTCATTCCCCTCTTTCTCTCTCATTCCCCACTTTCTCTCTCGTTCCCCTCTTTCTCTCTCGTTCCCCGCTTTCTCTCTCGTTCCCCTCTTTCTCTCTCGTTCCCCTCTTTCTCTCTCGTTCCCCTCTTTCTCTCTCGTTCCCCTCTTTCTCGATCATTCCCCTCTTTCTCTCTCATTCCTCTCTTTCTCTATCACTCCACTCTTTCTCTCTCATTCCCCTCTTTCTCTCCATTCCTCTAATTCTCTATCACTCCCCTCTTTCTCTATCACTCTCCTCTTTTTCTCTCGTTCCTCTCTTTCTCTATCACTCCCCTCTTTCTCTCTCATTCCCCTCTTTCTCTCTCATTCCCCTCTTTCTCTCTCGTTCCCCTCTTTCTCTCTCATTCCTCTCTTTCTCTATCACTCCCCTCTTTCTCTCTCATTCCCCACTTTCTCTCTCATTCCTCTCTTTCTCTATCACTCCCCTCTTTCTCTCTCGTTCCCCTCTTTCTCGATCGTTCCCCTCTTTCTCTCTCGTTCCCCTCTTTCTCTCTCGTTCCCCTCTTTCTCTCTTGTTCCCCTCTTTCTCTATCACTCCCCTCTTTCTCTCTCGTTCCCCTCTTTCTCTCTCATTCCTCTCATTCTCTATCACTCCCCTCTTTCTCTCTCGTTCCCCTCTTTCTCTCTCGTTCCCCTCTTTCTCTCGTTACTCTCTTTCTCTATCACTCCCCTCTTTCTCTCTCGTTCCTCTCTTTCTCTCTCATTCCCCTCTTTCTCTCTCATTCCCCACTTTCTCTCTCATTCCTCTTATTCTCTATCACTCCCCTCTTTCTCTCTCGTTCCCCTCTTTCTCTCTCATTCCCCTCTTTCTCGATCATTCCCCTCTTTCTCTCTCGTTCCTCTCTTTCTCTCTCCATTCCTCTAATTCTCTATCACTCCCCTCTTTCTCTCTCGTTCCCCTCTTTCTCGATCATTCCTCTCATTCTCTATCATTCCCCTCTTTCTCTCTCGTTCCCCTCTTTCTCTCTCATTCCCCTCTTTCTCGATCATTCCCCTCTTTCTCTCTCGTTCCTCTCTTTCTCTCTCGTTCCCCTCTTTCTCTCTCATTCCCCTCTTTCTCGATCATTCCCCTCTTTCTCTCTCGTTCCTCTCTTTCTCTCTAATTCCTCTTATTCTCTATCACTCCCCTCTTTCTCTCTCATTCCCCTCTTTCTCTCTCGTTCCTCTCTTTCTCTATCACTCCCCTCTTTCTCTCTCGTTCCTCTCTTTCTCTCTAATTCCTCTTATTCTCTATCACTCCCCTCTTTCTCTCTCGTTCCCCTCTTTCTCTCTCGTTCCCCTCTTTCTCTCTCGTTCCTCTCTTTCTCTCTCGTTCCTCTTTTTCTCTCTCGGTCCTCTCTTTCTCTATCACTCCACTCTTTCTCTCTCGTTCCCCTCTTTCTCTCTCATTCCTCTCATTCTCTATCACTCCCCTTTCTCTCTCGTTCCCCTCTTTCTCTCTCATTCCCCTCTTTCTCTCTCGTTCCCCTCTATCTCTATCACTCTCCTTTTTCATTCTTGTTCCCCTCTTTCTTTCTCGTTCCCCTCTTTCTCTCTCGTTCCTCTCTTTCTTTCTCGTTCCCCTCTTTCTCTCTCGTTCTTCTCTTTCTCTATCACTCCTCTCTTTCTCTCTCGTTCCCCTCTTTCTCTCCCATTCCCCTCTTTCTCGATCATTCCCCTCTTTCTCTCTCTTTCCTCTCTTTCTCTATCACTCCCCTCTTTCTCTCTCGTTCCTCTCTTTCTCTCTCGTTCCCCTCTTTCTCTATCACTCCCCTCTTTCTCTATCATTCCTCTCTTTCTCTCTCCATTCCTCTAATTCTCTATCACTCCCCTCTTTCTCTCTCGTTCCCCTCTTTCTCTCTCGTTCCCCTCTTTCTCTCTCGTTCCTCTCTTTCTCTCTCGTTCCCCTCTTTCTCTCTCGTTCCCCTCTTTCTCGATCATTCCCCTCTTTCTCTCTCGTTCCTCTCTTTCTCTATCACTCCCCTCTTTCTCTATCACTTCCCTCTTTCTCTCTCGTTCCTCTCTTTCTCTCTCCATTCCTCTAATTCCCTATCGCTCCCCTCTTTCTCTCTCGTTCCCCTCTTTCTCTCTCATTCCTCTCATTCTCTCTCGTTCCCCTCTTTCTCTCTCGTTCCCCTCTTTCTCTCTCGTTCCCCTCTTTCTCTCTCGTTCCTCTCATTCTCTATCACTCCCCTCTTTCTCTCTCGTTCCCCTCTTTCTCTCTCGTTCCCCTCTTTCTCTCTCGTTCCCCTCTATCTCTCGTTCCTCTCTTTCTCTATCACTCCCCTCTTTCTCTCTCGTTCCTCTCTTTCTCTCTAATTCCTCTCTTTCTCTCTCATTCCCCTCTTTCTCTCTCATTCCCCACTTTCTCTCTCGTTCCCCTCTTTCTCTCTCGTTCCCCTCTTTCTCTCTCGTTCCCCTCTTTCTCTCTCGTTCCTCTCTTTCTCTATCACTCCCCTCTTTCTCTCTCGTTCCTCTCTTTCTCTCTCGTTCCCCTCTTTCTCTCCATTCCTCTAATTCTCTATCACTCCCCTCTTTCTCTCTCATTCCCCTCTTTCTCTCTCGTTCCCCTCTTTCTCTCTCATTCCCCTCTTTCTCGATCATTCCCCTTATTCTCTCTCATTCCTCTCTTTCTCTATCACTCCCCTCTTTCTCTCTCATTCCCCTCTTTCTCTCCATTCCTCTAATTCTCTATCACTCCCCTCTTTCTCTATCACTCTCCTCTTTTTCTCTCGTTCCCCTCTTTCTCTCTCATTCCCCTCTTTCTCTCTCATTCCTCTCTTTCTCTCTCATTCCCCTCTTTCTCGATCATTCCCCTCTTTCTCTCTCATTCCTCTCTTTCTCTATCACTCCCCTCTTTCTCTCTCATTCCTCTCTTTCTCTATCACTCCCCTCTTTCTCTCTCCATTCCTCAAATTCTCTATCATTCCCCTCTTTCTCTCTCATTCCTCTCTTTCTCTCTCGTTCCCCTCTTTCTCTCTCATTCCCCACTTTCTCTCTCATTCCTCTCTTTCTCTATCACTCCCCTCTTTCTCTCTCGTTCCCCTCTTTCTCGATCATTCCCCTCTTTCTCTCTCGTTCCCCTCTTTCTCTCTCGTTCCCCTCTTTCTCTCTCGTTCCCCTCTTTCTCTATCACTCCCCTCTTTCTCTCTCGTTCCCCTCTTTCTCTCTCATTCCTCTCATTCTCTATCACTCCCCTCTTTCTCTCTCGTTCCCCTCTTTCTCTCTCGTTCCCCTCTTTCTCTCGTTACTCTCTTTCTCTATCACTCCCCTCTTTCTCTCTCGTTCCTCTCTTTCTCTCTCATTCCCCTCTTTCTCTCTCATTCCCCACTTTCTCTCTCATTCCTCTTATTCTCTATCACTCCCCTCTTTCTCTCTCGTTCCTCTCTTTCTCTCTCCATTCCTCTAATTCTCTATCACTCCCCTCTTTCTCTCTCGTTCCCCTCTTTATGGATCATTCCTCTCATTCTCTATCATTCCCCTCTTTCTCGATCATTCCCCTCTTTCTCGATCATTCCCCTCTTTCTCTCTCGTTCCTCTCTTTCTCTCTCGTTCCCCTCTTTCTCTCTCATTCCCCTCTTTCTCTCTCATTCCCCTCTTTCTCTCTCGTTCCCCTCTTTCTCTCTCGTTCCTCTCATTCTCTATCGTTCCCCTCTTTCTCTCTCGTTCCCCTCTCTCTCTCGTTCCCCTCTTTCTCTCTCGTTCCCCTCTTTCTCTCGTTCCTCTCTTTCTCTATCACTCCCCTCTTTCTCTCTCATTCCTCTCTTTCTCTCTAATTCCTCTCTTTCTCTCTCATTCCCCTCTTTCTCTCTCATTCCCCACTTTCTCTCTCGTTCCCCTCTTTCTCTCTCGTTCCCCTCTTTCTCTCTCGTTCCCCTCTTTCTCTCACGTTCCTCTCTTTCTCTATCACTCCCCTCTTTCTCTCTCGTTCCTCTCTTTCTCTCTCCATTCCTCTAATTCTCTCTCGTTCCCCTCTTTCTCTCTCATTCCCCTCTTTCTCTGTCGTTCCCCTCTTTCTCTCTCGTTCCCCACTTTCTCTCTCGTTCCCCTCTTTCTCTCTCGTTCCCCTCTTTCTCTATCACTCCCCTCTTTCTCTCTCGTTCCCCTCTTTCTCTCTCGTTCCCCTCTTTCTCTCGTTCCTCTCTTTCTCTATCACTCCCCTCTTTCTCTCTCGTTCCTCTCTTTCTCTCTAATTCCTCTCTTTCTCTCTCATTCCCCTCTTTCTCTCTCATTCCCCACTTTCTCTCTCGTTCCCCTCTTTCTCTCTCGTTCCCCTCTTTCTCTCTCGTTCCCCTCTTTCTCTCTCGTTCCTCTCTTTCTCTATCACTCCCCTCTTTCTCTATCACTCCCCTCTTTCTCTCTCATTCCCCTCTTTCTCTCTCGTTCCCCTCTTTCTCTCTCATTCCCCTCTTTCTCGATCATTCCCCTCTTTCTCTCTCATTCCTCTCTTTCTCTATCACTCCCCTCTTTCTCTCTCATTCCCCTCTTTCTCTCCATTCCTCTAATTCTCTATCACTCCCCTCTTTCTCTATCACTCTCCTCTTTTTCTCTCGTTCCTCTCTTTCTCTATCACTCCCCTCTTTCTCTCTCATTCCCCTCTTTCTCTCTCATTCCCCTCTTTCTCTCTCATTCCCCTCTTTCTCTCTCATTCCCCTCTTTCTCGATCATTCCCCTCTTTCTCTCTCATTCCCCACTTTCTCTCTCATTCCTCTCATTCTCTATCACTCCCCTCTTTCTCTCTCATTCCCCTTTCTCTCCATTCCTCTAATTCTCTATCACTCCCCTCTTTCTCTATCACTCTCCTCTTTTTCTCTCGTTCCTCTCTTTCTCTATCACTCCCCTCTTTCTCTCTCATTCCCCTCTTTCTCTCTCATTCCCCTCTTTCTCTATCACTCCCCTCTTTCTCTCTCGTTCCCCTCTTTCTCTCTCGTTCCCCTCTTTCTCGATCATTCCCCTCTTTCTCTCTCGTTCCTCTCTTTCTCTATCACTCCCCTCTTTCTCTATCACTTCCCTCTTTCTCTCTCGTTCCTCTCTTTCTCTCTCCATTCCTCTAATTCTCTATCGCTCCCCTCTTTCTCTCTCGTTCCCCTCTTTCTCTCTCATTCCTCTCATTCTCTCTCGTTCCCCTCTTTCTCTCTCGTTCCCCTCTTTCTCTCTCGTTCCTCTCTTTCTCTATCACTCCCCTCTTTCTCTCTCGTTCCTCTCTTTCTCTCTCCATTCCTCTAATTCTCTCTCGTTCCCCTCTTTCTCTCTCATTCCCCTCTTTCTCTCTCGTTCCCCTCTTTCTCTCGTTCCTCTCTTTCTCTATCACTCCCCTCTTTCTCTCTCGTTCCTCTCTTTCTCTCTAATTACTCTCTTTCTCTCTCATTCCCCTCTTTCTCTCTCATTCCCCACTTTCTCTCTCGTTCCCCTCTTTCTCTCTCGTTCCCCTCTTTCTCTCTCGTTCCTCTCTTTCTCTATCACTCCCCTCTTTCTCTCTCGTTCCTCTCTTTCTCTCTCGTTCCCCTCTTTCTCTCCATTCCTCTAATTCTCCATCACTCCCCTCTTTCTGTCTCATTCCCCTCTTTCTCTCTCGTTCCCCTCTTTCTCTCTCATTCCCCTCTTTCTCGATCATTCCCCTCTTTCTCTCTCATTCCTCTCTTTCTCTATCACTCCCGTCTTTCTCTCTCATTCCCCTCTTTCTCTCCATTCCTCTAATTCTCTATCACTCCCCTCTTTCTCTATCACTCTCCTCTTTTTCTCTCGTTCCTCTCTTTCTCTATCACTCCCCTCTTTCTCTCTCATTCCCCTCTTTCTCTCTCATTCCCCTCTTTCTCTCTCATTCCCCTCTTTCTCTCTCATTCCCCTCTTTCTCTCTCATTCCCCTCTTTCTCGATCATTCCCCTCTTTCTCTCTCATTCCCCTCTTTCTCTCTCATTCCCCACTTTCTCTCTCCATTCCTCAAATTCTCTATCACTCCCCTCTTTCTCTCTCGTTCCCCTCTTTCTCTCTCATTCCCCACTTTCTCTCTCATTCCTCTCTTTCTCTATCACTCCCCTCTTTCTCTCTCGTTCCCCTCTTTCTCGATCATTCCCCTCTTTCTCTCTCGTTCCCCTCTTTCTCTCTCGTTCCCCTCTTTCTCTCTCGTTCCCCTCTTTCTCTATCACTCCCCTCTTTCTCTCTCGTTCCCCTCTTTCTCTCTCATTCCTCTCATTCTCTATCACTCCCCTCTTTCTCTCTCGTTCCCCTCTTTCTCTCTCGTTCCCCTCTTTCTCTCGTTACTCTCTTTCTCTATCACTCCCCTCTTTCTCTCTCGTTCCTCTCTTTCTCTCTCATTCCCCTCTTTCTCTCTCATTCCCCACTTTCTCTCTCATTCCTGTTATTCTCTATCACTCCCCTCTTTCTCTCTCGTTCCTCTCTTTCTCTCTCCATTCCTCTAATTCTCTATCACTCCCCTCTTTCTCTCTCGTTCCCCTCTTTCTCGATCATTCCTCTCATTCTCTATCATTCCCCTCTTTCTCTCTCGTCCCCCTCTTTCTCTCTCATTCCCCTCTTTCTCGATCATTCCCCTCTTTCTCGATCATTCCCCTCTTTCTCTCTCGTTCCTCTCTTTCTCTCTCGTTCCCCTCTTTCTCTCTCATTCCCCTCTTTCTCTCTCATTCCCCTCTTTCTCTCTCGTTCCCCTCTTTCTCTCTCGTTCCCCTCTTTCTCTCTCATTCCTCTCATTCTCTATCGTTCCCCTCTTTCTCTCTCGTTCCCCTCTCTCTCTCGTTCCCCTCTTTCTCTCTCGTTCCCCTCTTTCTCTCGTTCCTCTCTTTCTCTATCACTCCCCTCTTTCTCTCTCGTTCCTCTCTTTCTCTCTAATTCCTCTCTTTCTCTCTCATTCCCCTCTTTCTCTCTCATTCCCCACTTTCTCTCTCGTTCCCCTCTTTCTCTCTCGTTCCCCTCTTTCTCTCTCGTTCCTCTCTTTCTCTATCACTCCCCTCTTTCTCTCTCGTTCCTCTCTTTCTCTCTCCATTCCTCTAATTCTCTCTCGTTCCCCTCTTTCTCTCTCATTCCCCTCTTTCTCTCTCATTCCCCTCTTTCTCTCTCGTTCCCCACTTTCTCTCTCGTTCCCCTCTTTCTCTCTCGTTCCCCTCTTTCTCTCTCGTTCCCCTCTTTCTCTCTCATTACTCTCATTCTCTATCACTCCCCTCTTTCTCTCTCGTTCCCCTCTTTCTCTCTCGTTCCCCTCTTTCTCTCGTTCCTCTCTTTCTCTATCACTCCCCTCTTTCTCTCTCGTTCCTCTCTTTCTCTCTAATTCCTCTCTTTCTCTCTCATTCCCCTCTTTCTCTCCATTCCTCTAATTCTCTATCACTCCCCTCTTTCTCTATCACTCTCCTCTTTTTCTCTCGTTCCTCTCTTTCTCTATCACTCCCCTCTTTCTCTCTCATTCCCCTCTTTCTCTCCATTCCTCTAATTCTCTATCACTCCCCTCTTTCTCTATCACTCTCCTCTTTTTCTTTCGTTCCTCTCTTTCTCTATCACTCCCCTCTTTCTCTCTCATTCCCCTCTTTCTCTCTCATTCCCCTCTTTCTCTCTCGTTCCCCTCTTTCTCTCTCGTTCCCCTCTTTCTCTCTCATTACTCTCATTCTCTATCACTCCCCTCTTTCTCTCTCGTTCCCCTCTTTCTCTATCACTCCCCTCTTTCTCTCTCGTTCCTCTCTTTCTCTCTAATTCCTCTCTTTCTCTCTCATTCCCCTCTTTCTCTCCATTCCTCTAATTCTCTATCACTCCCCTCTTTCTCTATCACTCTCCTCTTTTTCTCTCGTTCCTCTCTTTCTCTATCACTCCCCTCTTTCTCTCTCATTCCCCTCTTTCTCTCCATTCCTCTAATTCTCTATCACTCCCCTCTTTCTCTATCACTCTCCTCTTTTTCTCTCGTTCCTCTCTTTCTCTATCATTCCCCTCTTTCTCTCTCATTCCCCTCTTTCTCTCTCATTCCCCTCTTTCTCGATCATTCCCCTCTTTCTCTCTAATTCCTCTCTTTCTCTCTCATTCCCCTCTTTCTCTCTCATTCCCCACTTTCTCTCTCGTTCCCCTCTTTCTCTCTCGTTCCCCTCTTTCTCTCTCGTTCCTCTCTTTCTCTATCACTCCCCTCTTTCTCTCTCGTTCCTCTCTTTTTCTCTCCATTCCTCTAATTCTCTCTCGTTCCCCTCTTTCTCTCTCATTCCCCTCTTTCTCTCTCATTACTCTCATTCTCTATCACTCCCCTCTTTCTCTATCACTCTCCTCTTTTTCTCTCGTTCCTCTCTTTCTCTATCATTCCCCTCTTTCTCTCTCATTCCCCACTTTCTCTCTCGTTCCCCTCTTTCTCTCTCGTTCCCCTCTTTCTCTCTCATTACTCTCATTCTCTATCACTCCCCTCTTTCTCTCTCGTTCCCCTCTTTCTCTCTCGTTCCCCTCTTTCTCTCTCGTTCCCCTCTTTCTCTCTCGTTCCTCTCTTTCTCTATCACTCCCCTCTTTCTCTCTCGTTCCTCTCTTTCTCTCTCCATTCCTCTAATTCTCTCTCGTTCCCCTCTTTCTCTCTCATTCCCCTCTTTCTCTCTCATTCCCCTCTTTCTCTCTCGTTCCCCACTTTCTCTCTCGTTCCCCTCTTTCTCTCTCGTTCCCCTCTTTCTCTCTCATTACTCTCATTCTCTATCACTCCCCTCTTTCTCTCTCGTTCCCCTCTTTCTCTCTCGTTCCCCTCTTTCTCTCTCGTTCCCCTCTTTCTCTCGTTCCTCTCTTTCTCTATCACTCCCCTCTTTCTCTCTCGTTCCTCTCTTTCTCTCTAATTCCTCTCTTTCTCTCTCATTCCCCTCTTTCTCTCCATTCCTCTAATTCTCTATCACTCCCCTCTTTCTCTATCACTCTCCTCTTTTTCTCTCGTTCCTCTCTTTCTCTATCACTCCCCTCTTTCTCTCTCATTCCCCTCTTTCTCTCCATTCCTCTAATTCTCTATCACTCCCCTCTTTCTCTATCACTCTCCTCTTTTTCTCTCGTTCCTCTCTTTCTCTATCACTCCCCTCTTTCTCTCTCATTCCCCTCTTTCTCTCCATTCCTCTAATTCTCTATCACTCCCCTCTTTCTCTATCACTCTCCTCTTTTTCTCTCGTTCCTCTCTTTCTCTATCATTCCCCTCTTTCTCTCTCATTCCCCTCTTTCTCTCTCATTCCCCTCTTTCTCGATCATTCCCCTCTTTCTCTCTCATTCCTCTCTTTCTCTATCACTCCCCTCTTTCTCTCTCGTTCCCCTCTTTCTCTCTCATTCCTCTCTTTCTCTATCACTCCCCTCTTTCTCTCTCATTCCCCACTTTCTCTCTCCATTCCTCAAATTCTCTATCACTCCCCTCTTTCTCGATCATTCCCCTCTTTCTCTCTCGTTCCTCTCTTTCTCTCTCGTTCCCCTCTTTCTCTCTCATTCCCCTCTTTCTCTCTCATTCCCCTCTTTCTCTCTCGTTCCTCTCTTTCTCTATCACTCCCCTCTTTCTCTCTCGTTCCCCTCTTTCTCGATCATTCCTCTCATTCTCTATCATTCCCCTCTTTCTCTCTCGTTCCTCTCTTTCTCTCTAATTCCCCTCTTTCTCTCTCGTTCCCCTCTTTCTCTCTCGTTCCTCTCTTTCTCTCTCGTTCCTCTCTTTCTCTCTCGTTCCTCTCTTTCTCTATCACTCTCCTCTTTCTCTCTCGTTCCCCTCTTTCTCTCTCATTCCTCTCATTCTCTATCACTCCCCTTTCTCTCTCGTTCCCCTCTTTCTCTCTCATTCCCCTCTTTCCCTCTCGTTCCCCTCTTTCTCGATCATTCCCCACTTTCTCTCTCGTTCCCCTCTTTCTCTATCACTCTCATTTTTCTTTCTCGTTCCCCTCTTTCTTTCTCGTTCCCCTCTTTCTCTCTCGTTCCTCTCTTTCTTTCTCGTTCCCCTCTTTCTCTCTCGTTCCTCTCTTTCTCTATCACTCCTCTCTTTCTCTCTCGTTCCCCTCTTTCTCTCTCATTCCCCTCTTTCTCGATCATTCCCCTCTTTCTCTCTCTTTCCTCTCTTTCTCTATCACTCCCCTCTTTCTCTCTCGTTCCTCTCTTTCTCTCTCGTTCCCCTCTTTCTCTATCACTCCCCTCTTTCTCTCTCATTCCCCGCTTTCTCTCTCATTCCCCTCTTTCTCTCTCATTCCCCTCTTTCTCTCTCATTCCCCTCTTTCTCGATCATTCCCCTCTTTCTCTCTCATTCCTCTCTTTCTCTATCACTCCCCTCTTTCTCTCTCATTCCCCACTTTCTCTCTCCATTCCTCAAATTCTCTATCACTCCCCTCTTTCTCTATCGTTCCCCTCTTTCTCTCTCGTTCCTCTCTTTCTCTCTCGTTCCTCTCTTTCTCTCTCGTTCCTCTCTTTCTCTCTCGTTCCTCTCTTTCTCTCTCGTTCCCCTCTTTCTCTCTCATTCCTCTCATTCTCTATCACTCCCCTTTCTCTCTCGTTCCCCTCTTTCTCTCTCATTCCCCTCTTTCTCTCTCGTTCCCCTCTTTCTCGATCATTCCCCACTTTCTCTCTCGTTCCCCTCTTTCTCTATCACTCTCATTTTTCTTTATCGTTCCACTCTTTCTTTCTCGTTCCCCTCTTTCTCTCTCGTTCCTCTCTTTCTTTCTCGTTCCCCTCTTTCTCTCTCGTTCCCCTCTTTCTCGATCACTCCCCTCTTTCTCTCTCGTTCCCCTCTTTCTCTCTCGTTCCTCTCTTTCTCTATCACTCCCCTCTTTCTCTCTCGTTCCTCTCTTTCTCGATCACTCCCCTCTTTCTCTCTCGTTCCCCTCTTTCTCTCTCGTTCCTCTCTTTCTCTCTCCATTCCTCTAATTCTCTCTCGTTCCCCTCTTTCTCTCTCGTTCCTCTCTTTCTCTCTCCATTCCTCTAATTCTCTATCACTCCCCTCTTTCTCTCTCGTTCCTCTCTTTCTCTCTCATTCCTCTCATTCTCTATCACTCCCCTCTTTCTCGATCATTCCCCTCTTTCTCTCTCGTTCCTCTCTTTCTCTCTCGTTCCCCTCTTTCTCTCTCGTTCCTCTCTTTCTCTCTCGTTCCCTTCTTTCTAGATCATTCCCCTCTTTCTCTCTTGTTCCTCTTTCTCTATCACTCCCCTCTTTCTCTCTCGTTCCTCTCTTTCTCTCTCGTTCCTCTCTTTCTCTCTCATTCCTCTCTTTCTCTATCACTCCCCTCTTTCTCTATCACTCCTCTCTTTCTCTCTCGTTCCCCTCTTTCTCTCTCATAACCCTCTTTCTCTCTCTTTCCCCTCTTTCTCTATCACTCTCCTCTTTTTCTCTCGTTCCTATCTTTCTCTCTCGTTCCCCTCTTTCTCTATCACTCCCCTCTTTCTCTATCATTCCTCTCTTTCTCTCTCCATTCCTCTAATTCTCTATCGCTCCCCTCTTTCTCTCTCGTTCCCCTCTTTCTCTCTCATTCCTCTCATTCTCTCTCGTTCCCCTCTTTCTCTCTCGTTCCCCTCTTTCTCTCTCGTTCCCCTCTTTCTCTCTCGTTCCTCTCATTCTCTATCACTCCCCTCTTTCTCTCTCGTTCCCCTCTTTCTCTCTCGTTCCCCTCTTTCTCTATCATTCCCCACTTTCTCTCTCATTCCTATCTTTCTCTATCACTCCCCTCTTTCTCTCTCGTTCCCCTCTTTCTCTCTCGTTCCCCTCTTTCTCGATCATTCCCCTCTTTCTCTCTCGTTCCCCTCTTTCTCTCTCCATTCCCCTCTTTCTCTCTCGTTCCTCTCTTTCTCTATCACTCCTCTCTTTCTCTCTCGTTCCCCTCTTTCTCTCTCATTCCCCTCTTTCTCTCTCTTTCCCCTCTTTCTCTATCACTCCCCTCTTTCTCTCTCGTTCCCCTCTTTCTCTCTCATTCCCCTCTTTCTCGATCATTCCCCTCTTTCTCTCTCATTCCCCTCATTCTCTATCACTCCCCTCTTTCTCTCTCATTCCCCTCTTTCTCTATCACTCCCCTCTTTCTCTCTCGTTCCTCTCTTTCTCTCTCGTTCCCCTCTTTCACTCTCGTTCCCCTCTTTCTCTCTCGTTCCCCTCTTTCTCTCTCGTTCCCCTCATTCTCTATCACTCCCCTCTTTCTCTCTCATTCCCCTCTTTCTCGATCATTCCGCTCTTTCTCTCTCTTTCCTCTCTTTCTCTATCACTCCCCTCTTTCTCTCTCGTTCCCCTCTTTCTCGATCATTCCCCTCTTTCTCTCTCGTTCCTCTCTTTCTCTATCACTCCCCTCTTTCTCTCTCGTTACTCTCTTTCTCTCTAATTCCTCTTATTCTCTATCACTCCCCTCTTTCTCTATCACTCCCCTCTTTCTCTCTCGTTCCTCTCTTTCTCTCTCCATTCATCTAATTCTCTATCACTCCCCTCTTTCTCTCTCGTTCCCCTCTTTCTCTCTCATTCCTCTCATTCTCTCTCGTTCCCCTCTTTCTCTCTCATTCCCCTCTTTCTCTCTCGTTCCCCTCTTTCTCTCTCATTCCTCTCATTCTCTATCACTCCCCTCTTTCTCTCTCGTTCCCCTCTTTCTCTCTCGTTCCCCTCTTTCTCTATCATTCCCCACATTCTCTCTCATTCCTCTCTTTCTCTATCACTCCCCTCTTTCTCTCTCGTTCCTCTCTTTCTCTCTCGTTCCCCTCTTTCTCTCTCGTTCCCCTCTTTCTCTCTCGTTCCCCTCTTTCTCTCTTGTTCCCCACTTTCTCTCTCATTCCTCTCATTCTCTATCACTCCCCTCTTTCTCTCTCATTCCTCTCTTTCTCTATCACTCCCCTCTTTCTCTCTCGTTCCTCTCTTTCTCTCTCGTTCCCCTCTTTCTCTATCACTCCCCTCTTTCTCTATCATTCCTCTCTTTATCTCTCTCGTTCCTCTCTTTCTCTATCACTCCTCTCTTTCTCTCTCGTTCCCCTCTTTCTCTATCACTCCCCTCTTTCTCTCTCGTTCCCCTCTTTCTCTCCCCGTTCCTCTCTTTCTCTCTCGTTCCTCACTTTCTCTCTCGTTCCTCTCTTTCTCTCTTGTTCCCCTCTTTCTCTATCACTCCCCTCTTTCTCTCTCGTTCCCCTCTTTCTCTCTCGTTCCCCACTTTCTCTCTCGTTCCTCTCATTCTCTATCACTCCCCTCTTTCTCTCTCGTTCCTCTCTTTCTGTCTCGTTCCTCTCTTTCTGTCTCGTTCCCCTCTTTCTCTCTCGTTCCCCTCTTTCTGTCTCGTTCCCCTCTTTCCCTCTCGTTCCCCACTTTCTCTCTCGTTCCTCTCTTTCTCTCTTGTTCCCCTCTTTCTCTATCACTCCCCTCTTTCTCTCTCGTTCCCCTCTTTCTCTCTCGTTCCCCACTTTCTCTCTCGTTCCTCTCATTCTCTATCACTCCCCTCTTTCTCTCTCGTTCCTCTCATTCTCTATCACTCCCCTCTTTCTCTCTCGTTCCTATCTTTCTGTCTCGTTCCTCTCTTTCTGTCTCGTTCCCCTCTTTCTCTCTCGTTCCCCTCTTTCTGTCTCGTTCCCCTCTTTCTCTCTCGTTCCCCACTTTCTCTCTCATTCCTCTCTTTCTCTATCACTCCCCTCTTTCTCTCTCGTTCCCCTCTTTCTCGATCACTCCCCTCTTTCTCTCTCGTTCCTCTCTTTCTCTCTTGTTCCCCTCTTTCTCTATCACTCCCCTCTTTCTCTCTCGTTCCCCTCTTTCTCTCTCGTTCCCCACTTTCTCTCTCGTTCCTCTCATTCTCTATCACTCCCCTCTTTCTCTCTCGTTCCTCTCTTTATGTCTCGTTCCTCTCTTTCTGTCTCGTTCCCCTCTTTCTCTCTCGTTCCCCTCTTTCTGTCTCGTTCCCCTCTTTCCCTCTCGTTCCCCACTTTCTCGATCACTCCCCTCTTTCTCTCTCGTTCCCCTCTTTCTCTCTCGTTCCCCTCTTTCTCTCTCCATTCCTCTAATTCTCTATCACTCCCCTCTTTCTCTCTCGTTCCCCTCTTTCTCTCTCATTCCTCTCATTCTCTATCACTCCCCTCTTTCTCTCTCGTTCCCCTCTTTCTCTCTCGTTCCCCTCTTTCTCTCGTTCCTCTCTTTCTCTATCACTCCCCTCTTTCTCTCTCGTTCCTCTCTTACTCTCTAATTCCTCTCTTTCTCTCTCATTCCCCTCTTTCTCTCTCGTTCCCCTCTTTCTCTCTCATTCCTCTCATTCTCTATCACTCCCCTCTTTCTCTCTCATTCCCCTCTTTCTCGATCATTCCCCTCTTTCTCTCTCGTTCCTCTCTTTCTCTATCACTCCCCTCTTTCTCTCTCGTTCCCATCTTTCTCTCTCGTTCCCCTCTTTCTCTCTCATTCCCCTCTTTCTCGTTCATTCCCCTCTTTCTCTCTCGTTCCTCTCTTTCTCTATCACTCCCCTCTTTCTCTCTCATTCCCCTCTTTCTCGATCACTCCCCTCTTTCTCTCTCGTTCCTCTCTTTCTCTCTAATTCCTCTCTTTCTCTCTCATTCCCCTCTTTCTCTCTCGTTCCCCTCTTTCTCTCTCATTCCTCTCATTCTCTATCACTCCCCTCTTTCTCTCTCATTCCCCTCTTTCTCGATCATTCCCCTCTTTCTCGATCATTCCCCTCTTTCTCTCTCGTTCCTCTCTTTCTCTATCACTCCCCTCTTTCTCTCTCGTTCCCATCTTTCTCTCTCATTCCCCTCTTTCTCTCTCATTCCCCTCTTTCTCGATCATTCCCCTCTTTCTCTCTCGTTCCTCTCTTTCTCTATCACTCCCCTCTTTCTCTCTCGTTCCCCTCTTTCTCTCTCATTCCCCTCTTTCTCGATCATTCCCCTCTTTCTCTCTCGTTCCCATCTTTCTCTCTCGTTCCCCTCTTTCTCTCTCATTCCCCTCTTTCTCGATCATTCCCCTCTTTCTCTCTCGTTCCCATCTTTCTCTCTCGTTCCCCCTCTTTCTCTCTCGTTCCTCTCTTTCTCTATCACTCCCCTCTTTCTCTCTCATTCCCCACTTTCTCTCTCATTCCTCTTATTCTCTATTACTCCCCTCTTTCTCTATCACTCCCCTCTTTCTCTCTCGTTCCTCTCTTTCTCTCTCCATTCCTCTAATTCTCTATCACTCCCCTCTTTCTCTCTCGTTCCCCTCTTTCTCTCTCATTCCTCTCATTCTCTCTCTTTCCCCTCTTTCTCTCTCGTTCCCCTCTTTCTCTCTCGTTCCCCTCATTCTCTATCACTCCCCTCTTTCTCTCTCGTTCCCCTCTTTCTCTCTCGTTCCCCTCTTTCTCTCTCGTTCCTCTCATTCTCTATCACTCCCCGCTTTCTCTCTCGTTCCCCTCTTTCTCTCTCCATTCCTCTAATTCTCTATCACTCCCCTCTTTCTCTCTCGTTCCCCACTTTCTCTCTCATTCCTCTTATTCTCTATTACTCCCCTCTTTCTCTATCACTCCCCTCTTTCTCTCTCGTTCCCCTCTTTCTCTCTCATTCCTCTCATTCTCTCTCTTTCCCCTCTTTCTCTCTCGTTCCCCTCTTTCTCTCTCGTTCCCCTCTTTCTCTCTCGTTCCTCTCATTCTCTATCACTCCCCTCTTTCTCTCTCGTTCCCCTCTTTCTCTCTCGTTCCCCTCTTTCTCTCTCGTTCCTCTCATTCTCTATCACTCCCCTCTTTCTCTATCGTTCCTCTCTTTCTCTCTCCATTCCTCTAATTCTCTATCACTCCCCTCTTTCTCTCTCGTTCCCCTCTTTCTCTCTCGTTCGCCTCTTTCTCTCTCGTTCACCTCTTTCTCTCTCGTTCCTCTCTTTCTCTCTCGTTCCTCTCTGTCTCTCTCATTCCCCTCTTTCTCTATCACTCCCATCTTTCTCTCTCGTTCCCCTCTTTCTCTCTCATTCCTCTCATTCTCTATCACTCCCCTCTTTCTCTCTCATTCCTCTCATTCTCAATCACTCCCCTCTTTCTCTCTCGTTCCCCTCTTTCTCGATCTTTCCCCACTTTCTCTCTCGTTCCCCTCTTTCTCTATCACTCTCCTTTTTCTTTCTCGTTCCCCTCTTTCTCTCTCGTTCCTCTTTCATTCTCGTTCCCCTCTTTCTCTCTCGTTCCTCTCTTTCTCTATCACTCCTCTCTTTCTCTCTCGTTCCCCTCTTTCTCTATCACTCCCCTCTTTCTCTCTCGTTCCCCTCTTTCTCGATCTTTCCCCACTTTCTCTCTCGTTCCCCTCTTTCTCTATCACTCTCCTTTTTCTTTCTCGTTCCCCTCTTTCTCTCTCGTTCCTCTTTCTTTCTCGTTCCCCTCTTTCTCTCTCGTTCCTCTCTTTCTCTCTCGTTCCCCTCTTTCTCTATCGTTCCCCTCTTTCTCGATCACTCCCCTCTATCTCTATCGTTCCCCTCTTTCTCTCTCGTTCCCCACTTTCTCTCTCGTTCCTCTCAATCTCTATCACTCCCCTCTTTCTCTTTCGTTCCTCTCTTTCTCTATCACTCCCCTCTTTCTCTCTCGTTCCCCTCTTTCTCTCTCGTTCCTCTCAATCTCTATCACTCCCCTCTTTCTCTCTCGTTCCTCTCTTTCTGTCTCGTTCCCCTCTTTCTCTCTCGTTCCTCTCTCTCTCGTTCCCCTCTTTCTCGATCACTCCCCTCTATCTCTATCGTTCCCCTCTTTCTCTCTCGTTCCCCACTTTCTCTCTCGTTCCTCTCAATCTCTATCACTCCCCTCTTTCTCTCTCGTTCCTCTCTTTCTGTCTCGTTCCCCTCTTTCTCTCTCGTTCCTCTCTTTCTCTTTCCCCTCTTTCTCTCTCTTTCCCCTCTTTCTCTCTCTTTCCCCTCTTTCTCTTCTGTTCCTCTCTTTCTCTCTCATTCCCAACTTTCTCTCTCGTTCCTTTCTTTCTCTATCACTTCCCTCTTTCTCTCTCGTTCCCCTCTTTCTCTCTCGTTCCCCTCTTTCTCTCTCGTTCCCCTCTTTCTCGATCACTCCCCTCTTTCTCTCTCTTTCCCCTCTTTCTCTTTCCCCTCTTTCTCTCTCTTTCCCCTCTTTCTCTCTCTTTCCCCTCTTTCTCTTTTGTTCCTCTCTTTCTCTCTCATTCCCAACTTTCTCTCTCGTTCCTTTCTTTCTCTATCACTTCCCTCTTTCTCTCTCGTTCCCCTCTTTCTCTATCACTCCCCTCTTTCTCTTGTTCCCCTCTTTCTCACTCGTTCCTCTCTCTCTCTCGTTCCTCTCATTCCTCTCTTTCTCTGTCACTTCCCTTTTTCTCTTGTTCCCCTCTCTTTCTCTCTCGTTCCCCTCTTTCTCTCTCGTTCCCCTCTTTCTCTGTGGCTTGTGTGTGTGTGTGTGTATGTGTGTCTGAATGTCTGTGTGTGTGTCATTGTGTGTGTGTGTCAGTGTGTGTGTGTGTGTGTGTGTGTGTGTGTGTCTGTGTCAGTGTGTGTGTGTGTGTGTGTCATTGTGTGTGTGTGTCAGTGTGTGTGTGTGTGTGTGTGTGTGTGTGTGTCTGTGTCAGTGTGTGTGTGTGTGTGTGTGTGTGTGTGTGTGTGTGTGTGAGTGTGTGAGTGTGTGTGTGTGTGTCTGTGTCAGTGTGTCAGTGTGTGTGTGTGTGTGTGTGTGTGTGTGTGTGTGTGTGTCAGTGTGTGTGTGTGTCAGTGTGTCTGAACTCTGCCGTGTGCAGCTTTTTTGAATAGGGGAGAGAGACATATATATATATATATTATATAGGTGTCCGAAACAATTTTTTTTTTCAGCAAAACTACAAAATCGATGCACTCCTGGACAGCTGTGATCTTTTTAATAAATAAATAAATGAATGAATAAATAAACGTTTGTTTTGTTTCTGGTTTTTTTTGGACTCCCTGCTTGTAAGTGTGTGTGTGTGTGTGTGTGTCAGTGTGTGTGTTTGTGTGTGTGTGTGTGTGTGTCAGTGTGTGTGTGTGTGTCAGTGTGTGTGTGTGTGTGTGTCAGTGTGTGTGTGTGTGTGTGTGTGTGTGTGTGTGTGTCAGTGTGTGTGTGTGTGTGTCAGTGTGTGTGTGTGTGTGTGTCAGTGTGTGTGTGTGTGTGTCAGTGTGTGTGTGTGTGTGTGTGTGTGTGTGTGTGTCAGTGTGTGTGTGTGTGTGTGTGTGTGTGTGTGTCAGTGTGTGTGTGTGTGTGTGTGTGTGTGTGTGTGTCAGTGTGTGTGTGTGTGTGTCAGTGTGTGTGTGTGTGTGTGTCAGTGTGTGTGTGTGTGTGTGTGTGTGTGTGTGTGTGTGTGTGTGTCAGTGTGTGTGTGTGTGTGTGTGTGTGTGTGTGTGTGTGTGTCAGTGTGTGTGTGTGTGTGTGTGTGTGTGTGTTTGTGTGTCAGTGTGTCTGTGTGCCGTGTGTCTGAACTCTGCCGTGTGCTGCTTTTTTGAATAGGGGAGAGAGACAGCTGTGGTCTTTTTAATAAATAAATGAATGACCCTGGGACTTTCCTGGTCGGGGTGTCCCCTTACCGCTGCGCTGCACCTGGGGGACGGCTCTCAGGGCGCGGGCTTTGTCAGGAGCCAGGTGGTAAGCTGGACCGTGAACCAAACATGAAAGAAACCTGAGATTTAGACAAGAGGTGACTTTATATAGCTGTTTCTGTCAATAATAAAATACCTTTTCAGATTTACGGACACAGTGCTATGGCAGGTGAATCAGTCCCATGCTGTGCTATTGACAGTGCTATGGCAGGTGAATCAGTCCCATGCTGTGCTATTGACAGTGCTATGGCAGGTGAATCAGTCCCATGCTGTGCTATTGACAGTGCTATGGCAGGTGAATCAGTCCCATGCTGTGCTATTGACAGTGCTATGGCAGGTGAATCAGTCCCATGCTGTGCTATTGACAGTGCTATGGCAGGTGAATCAGTCCCATGCTGTGCTATTGACAGTGCTATGGCAGGTGAATCAGTCCCATGCTGTGCTATTGACAGTGCTATGGCAGGTGAATCAGTCCCATGCTGTGCTATTGACAGTGCTATGGCAGGTGAATCAGTCCCATGCTGTGATATTGACAGTGCTATGGCAGGTGAATCAGTCCCTTGCTGTGCTATTGACAGTGCTATGGCAGGTGAATCAGTCCCATGCTGTGCTATTGACAGTGCTATGGCAGGTGAATCAGTCCCATGCTGTGCTATTGACAGTGCTATGGCAGGTGAATCAGTCCCATGCTGTGCTATTGACAGTGCTATAGCAGGTGAATCAGCCCCATGCTGTGCTATTGACAGTGCTATAGCAGGTGAATCAGTCCCATGCTGTGCTATTGACAGTGCTATGGCAGGTGAATCAGTCCCATGCTGTGCTATTGACAGTGCTATGGCAGGTGAATCAGTCCCATGCTGTGCTATTGACAGTGCTATGGCAGGTGAATCAGTCCCATGCTGTGCTATTGACAGTGCTCTGGCGGGTGTTTCCAATATTTCGTCCAGGCTGCTATTTTCTCTTCTCTCCGCAGTCTGTTAGGTTTCCTCAGAGCTTCTTAATCGCCCCGTCACACGACAGACAAACGCAATCTGTCTGGGATTAGCAGAGTTTAGCAAACAGCCTGCGTGTGTCTCTCAGCCTGACCCCTCATTCACAGATCCTACCTCTCAGTACCTTTATGAACAGAGCCGCTGTCTGTCTGTCTGCCACTGAAGATCATGTAGGGTATAGTCAGCACACTGTGGTCCCATTCTACCAGCCTCACCCCATTGAAGATCATGGAGGGTATAGTCAGCACACTGTGGTCCCATTCTACCAGCCTCACCCCATTGAAGATCATGTAGGGTACAGTCAGCACACTGTGGTCCCATTCTACCAGCCTCACCCCATTGAAGATCATGGAGGGTATAGTCAGCACACTGTGGTCCCATTCTACCAGCCTCACCCCATTGAAGATCATGGAGGGTATAGTCAGCACACTGTGGTCCCATTCTACCAGCCTCACCCCATTGAAGATCATGTAGGGTACAGTCAGCACACTGTGGTCCCATTCTACCAGCCTCACCCCATTGAAGATCATGTAGGGTATAGTCAGCACACTGTGGTCCCATTCTACCAGCCTCACCCCATTGAAGATCATGGAGGGTATAGTCAGCACACTGTGGTCCCATTCTACCAGCCTCACCCCATTGAAGATCATGGAGGGTATAGTCAGCACACTGTGGTCCCATTCTACCAGCCTCACCCCATTGAAGATCATGGAGGGTATAGTCAGCACACTGTGGTCCCATTCTACCAGCCTCACCCCATTGAAGATCATGTAGGGTATAGTCAGCACACTGTGGTCCCATTCTACCAGCCTCACCCCATTGAAGATCATGGAGGGTATAGTCAGCACACTGTGGTCCCATTCTACCAGCCTCACCCCATTGAAGATCATGTAGGGTATAGTCAGTACACTGTGGTCCCATTCTACCAGCCTCACCCCATTGAAGATCATGTAGGGTATAGTCAGTACACTGTGGTCCCATTCTACCAGCCTCACCCCATTGAAGATCATGGAGGGTATAGTCAGCACACTGTGGTCCCATTCTACCAGCCTCACCCCATTGAAGATCATGGAGGGTATAGTCAGCACACTGTGGTCCCATTCTACCAGCCTCACCCCACTGAAGATCATGTAGGGTATAGTCAGCACACTGTGGTCCCATTCTACCAGCCTCACCCCATTGAAGATCATGGAGGGTATAGTCAGCACACTGTGGTCCCATTCTACCAGCCTCACCCCATTGAAGATCATGTAGGGTATAGTCAGCACACTGTGGTCCCATTCTACCAGCCTCACCCCATTGAAGATCATGTAGGGTATAGTCAGCACACTGTGGTCCCATTCTACCAGCCTCACCCCATTGAAGATCATGTAGGGTATAGTCAGCACACTGTGGTCCCATTCTACCAGCCTCACCCCATTGAAGATCATGTAGGGTATAGTCAGCACACTGTGGTCCCATTCTACCAGCCTCACCCCATTGAAGATCATGTAGGGTATAGTCAGCACACTGTGGTCCCATTCTACCAGCCTCACCCCATTGAAGATCATTGAGGGTATAGTCAGCACACTGTGGTCCCATTCTACCAGCCTCACCCCATTGAAGATCATTGAGGGTATAGTCAGCACACTGTGGTCCCATTCTACCAGCCTCACCCCATTGAAGATCATGGAGGGTATAGTCAGCACACTGTGGTCCCATTCTACCAGCCTCACCCCATTGTAGCTGCCCTACACTTGTGCTACCATTGCCCCTCAGTGTAATACAGAGCCATTGCAGTGCCGCTGGATCAGATTCTGTTACTGGCATGTGAAATCACGTCTCCCTGGTTGAAGATTTAATTTGTGGTTTAATTTTCTTCTGCACAATTAAGCAATCTCACCATGCAATTAAAAGTCTTTAACAGTTTCAATTCTTAACGCGTCGTTAATAACTGAGGAGGGACTGGGAGGGAAGCAGTGTGGCTCTAGCGGAGCTGAGGAGGGACTGGGAGGGAAGCAGTGTGGTTCTAGCGGAGCTGAGGAGGGACTGGGAGGGAAGCAGTGTGGCTCTAGCGGAGCTGAGGAGGGACTGGGAGGGAAGCAGCGCGGCTCTAGCGGAGCTGAGGAGGGACTGGGAGGGAAGCAGTGTGGCTCTGGTGATTTAGAGCTGAGGAGTTTTACTCTCGCTAAAACTTGGAAAGTCCAGAAATGAAATCGGTGATGCGATTTTATTTATTTTGCGAAACGCATCTGATTGAAAATGAAGCGAGACGGGGCTGGCAGTCTCTCCCCTGTTATTAACATGGCTCGCAAATTGAATTTCATGCTGGCTGACCGCAGTGCTCCTCTCTGCCTCTTAGTAACACCAGAGACAAGCGCCCATCTGCCTTGGCTTCACAGACACTTAGCCACAGAGATTATGAGGGAGGAGGGGAGGGGAGAGAGAGGGAGAGGGGAGAGGGGGGAGAGAGAGAAGAGGGGAGGGAGAGAGAGAGGGGAGGGGAGGGAGAGAGTGGAGGGGAGGGAGGGAGAGAGGAGAGGAGAATAGAGAGGAGGGGAGGGAGAGAGAGAGGGACAGGGGAGAGGGGAGAGAGAGAGAGGGGAGGAAAGAGGAGGGAGGGAGGGAGAGAGAGCAGAGGAAAAAGGGGGGGAGAGAGAGGGGAGAGAGGGATGGGGAGAGATAGAGGAGGGGAGAGAGGAGGGGAGGGGAGAGAGGAGGGAGAGGGGAGAGAGGGAGAGGGGAAGGGAGAGGAGAGGAGAAGAGAGGGGAGGGGAGGGAGAGAGGGAGAGGGGAGAGAGGGAGAGGGGAGAGAGGGAGAGGGGAAGGGAGAGGAGAGGGAGAGAGAGGGGAGGGGAGGGAGAGAGAGAGGGGAGGGGAGGGGAGGGAGAGAGGGGTGGGGAGGTTCCTACTCTCCAGGAGTGACTCAGCCTGGAAGGAAGGATCAGAGAAAGAATGCAAGGTGTTTTTATAAATTCTTAATTAATGTAACAATGTGCAGTTTTGTAACGGTGATAAGCCAGGCTCAGTCAGGTGACAAGTTGCACAAGGAGTTGTCTAGGCCACTGAACTTACTCAGCATCATGAACCGGTAAGGAAGTTTACAAACGAGAGGAGGCCATTCAGCCCATCTTGCTCGTTTGGTTGTTAGTAGCTTATTGATCCCAGAATCTCATCAAGCAGCTTCTTGAAGGATCCCAGGGTGTCAGCTTCAACAACATTACTGGGGAGTTGGTTCCAGACCCTCACAATTCTCTGTGTAAAAAAGTGCCTCCTATTTTCTGTTCTGAATGCCCCTTTATCTAATCTCCATTTGTGACCCCTGGTCCTTGATTCTTTTTTCAAGTCAAAGAAGTCCCCTGGGTTGACATTGTCTATACCGTTTAGGATTTTGAATGTTTGAATCAGATCGCCGCGTAGTCTTCTTTGTTCAAGACTGAATAGATTCAATTCTTTTAGCCTGTCTGCATACAACATGCCTTTTAAGCCTCCAATAAGATCATTTGTAAAAGTTAGTAAAGAATGGCGCTATATAATCTAAGGAAGCTGAATGTGAACTCCTAGCTGGAGCAACGAGAGAGGGAGAGAGGGGGCGGGGCAGAGAAGGAGGCGGAGACGCTGCTAGGCAACCGGCTCCTGAACATTCCACTCCGCTGAGCAGAGACCGTTAGGATTTAAAAATGCCAAAGTTCCGAGCGGCGTCAGGCGCTTCGTTTAATTAACACTCTTACATTTTAGCTTCTTGAAGTTACCACAGCGTGTCTATGTATGAATTACTGACGAGTAATATTGAGATTTGATTACACTAGCAGATGAACTGATAATATATGGATGTTATTTTGTGAAAACAATACAATATTAAAAAAAGAAATGCTACAACATTTAATAAATAAATAAATTATACACCAAACTGTAGCACATTCGTTTAGTCTTAATATCATAACAAATATACTTATTATAAATACATACCTATTTTATTTGTTGTAAAACTGTCTGAAACTGAAGTAAAGTATTTTTTAATACAGTGCTATTTGAGTATTTAAAATATGGTTATCTTCAAATTAAAATGTCAGCAACGGTGTGTTAATTAAACGAAGCGCCTGACGGCGCTCGGAACTTTCTCATTTTTAAATCCTAACGGTCTCTGCTCAGCGGAGTGGAATGTTCAGGAGCCGGTTGCCTAGCAGCGTCTCCGCCTCCTTCTCTGCCCCGCCCCCTCTCTCCCTCTCTCGTTGCTCCAGCTAGGAGTTCACATTCAGCTTCCTTAGATTATATAGCGCCATTCTTTACTAACTTTTACAAATGAGCTTATTGGAGGCTTCGTGTTTTTAAGATGGTTCAGGTGCAGTCCGGGCAGACTGACTGCAGCATCATTACAGTATACCGCACTGCGCTCGGCTTTGTGTGGAGGCTGATACACAAAATAATGAACGACTGGTAAAGAAATCCCATGGATTGCTTTTTAATGGTAAATGTGTATCTGGTATTCTAAGTATTACCTACAATTAATAACTCAGCTATATTCATATTCAGAATGTGATACAGTATTAAGACAGGGTCCAGTATTAGAAATAAATAAACACGCTTTAAGAGAAACAGCAGTGATGTTTATTAACCATTCCCATCCATTCTCTATATGTTTCTACATTGTGGTTTCAATCCAGAGGGACAAGGGACTCAGTGATGTTAAATAGAAAACTAGAATTAACCACAATTAACCAATATAGAATGGAAGGGGGGAGAAATGTATTGCCTGCGTGCAGCACCTTCCACTTTCCTCTATTAAATGTTATTTGCCATGTGTCTGCCCAGTTCTGAATGCTGTCGAGATCATTTTGAATGACCTTTGCTGCTGCAACAGTGTTTGCCACTCCTCCTGTTTGGAACTGCAAACACAAGTCAAAAAGGAAGTTAGAAAGGCCAAGAGAGAGACAGAATTGAACATTGCTAAGGGGGTGTGAGGGAGGAGACCCTCACATTGTCTCAGTATGTATCTGGACATTTACTGCAAATGTTCATTATTTTGTGTATCAGCCTCCACACAAAGCCGAGACACACACACACACACACACACACACACAGACTGAGACACACACACACACAGTTCTAACGCCTCTCAGGTTTTTCTTGTGGAATGGGACGCTTTTTAATCACAATAAGACACGTCAGGACATCTTTTCAAAGCTTTTACGCCAGTCTTTAATTAAGTCCTATTTATTTTAAAGAGGTAAACCACCTGTTCATTTTACAAAACTAGAACCACATATTTCAAGCCCTCTTCAGCGCTCTCAGTGTGTTTAGTTTTTCATGTTGTAACATTAACATGATGTCGTGTCCTTTTTAAAATCAATAGCAGTTAATTAAAGGCTGGAGGAAGCGCTTTGATAACGCGTCCCCTCGAGTCTCACAGAGCAGCGCACTCCTTGGCGTGTCTCATTGCTGGTGACTCTTCTGCTGCTGTGGACGCGGCTCTGTTGCCTGGTTTAGTTCGCAGCGCAGTCTGAGGAAGAGTCTAAATCTGTGCCGCTGGACAGCAGGGAGGAATACTGTCCTGGATAAAGAATAGGAGACAATAATACAGTTTAAGAGAAACTAAATACAAGCATGGGGTAGAAATAGCAGAGGTTACTGCCTGGAAGTTTACTCGTAAAGAATGACCTTTCTGCGACCCTGTGCTGTATTTACCAAAAACAAGTTCACACGCACTGAACCTGCAAGACTAGCGAAGAGAAAGCTATGAAACTGTGAGCATGCCTGCGCCATTGTGGATCTGTTTGTGACAACGGCGCTCAAACTTGAATTAACCTGATATACTTTTAAAAAACATTATCAGGGGTATCGCGTTAGTGTTTGAACATCTCATTCGGAAGAAGAGGACGGGAAATATCAATATAATTACACGAAACACAGATTATATATCTGCGTGAAACTCGCAGCATCGACGCTGCTGCCGCCTGATAAAGAAAGGACTATACCAACTCCGGCATGGGGGAGGGGTTACCTGAATTCAAATTGTATTCACTGGGAAAAATATAGAGCTACAAACAGCTCGATTATGATGTTAAAATTGAAAGTCATATTCATTTTTTATTAAAAGATCCCCGGTATCACAATTCCCTTTGCGGTTCATATTAGATGACTTGTTAAACCGCGCTGATCGGTTTGTATTTTGTGATTGGTATATTCCTCGTCCTGTGGGAGACAGACCCGTTCAGACACTGAGGGAGAGCAGAGAGGAGGTGAGAGAGTCTGCATGGAGCTCTACAATGTGTTTATAAACTACAGAGCGCTGTTATATTGTATTATTTTGAAAGGTCCGGGTTGTAGTGTGGTAGGAGCGCGTTGTTTTATCCGTTCAGACACTGAGGGAGAGCAGAGGAGGTGAGAGAGTCTGCATGGAGCTCTACAATGTGTTTATAAACTACAGAGCGCTGTTATATTGTATTATTTTGAAAGGTCCGGGTTGTAGTGTGGTAGGAGCGCGTTGTTTTATCCGTTCAGACACTGAGGGAGAGCAGAGAGGAGGTGAGAGAGTCTGCATGGAGCTCTACAATGTGTTTATAAACTACAGAGCGCTGTTATATTGTATTATTTTGAAAGGTCCGGGTTGTAGTGTGGTAGGAGCGCGTTGTTTTATCCGTTCAGACACTGAGGGAGAGCAGAGAGGAGGTGAGAGAGTCTGCATGGAGCTCTACAATGTGTTTATAAACTACAGAGCGCTGTTATATTGTATTATTTTGAAAGGTCCGGGTTGTAGTGTGGTAGGAGCGCGTTGTTTTATCCGTTCAGACACTGAGGGAGAGCAGAGAGGAGGTGAGAGAGTCTGCATGGAGCTCTACAATGTGTTTATAAACTACAGAGCGCTGTTATATTGTATTATTTTGAAAGGTCCGGGTTGTAGTGTGGTAGGAGCGCGTTGTTTTATCCGTTCAGACACTGAGGGAGAGCAGAGAGGAGGTGAGAGAGTCTGCATGGAGCTCTACAATGTGTTTATAAACTACAGAGCGCTGTTATATTGTATTATTTTGAAAGGTCCGGGTTGTAGTGTGGTAGGAGCGCGTTGTTTTATCCGTTCAGACACTGAGGGAGAGCAGAGAGGAGGTGAGAGAGTCTGCATGGAGCTCTACAATGTGTTTATAAACTACACAGCGCTGTTATATTGTATTATTTTGAAAGGTCCGGGTTGTAGTGTGGTAGGAGCGCGTTGTTTTATCCGTTCAGACACTGAGGGAGAGCAGAGAGGAGGTGAGAGAGTCTGCATGGAGCTCTACAATGTGTTTATAAACTACAGAGCGCTGTTATATTGTATTATTTTGAAAGGTCCGGGTTGTAGTGTGGTAGGAGCGCGTTGTTTTATCCGTTCAGACACTGAGGGAGAGCAGAGAGGAGGTGAGAGAGTCTGCATGGAGCTCTACAATGTGTTTATAAACTACAGAGCGCTGTTATATTGTATTATTTTGAAAGGTCCGGGTTGTAGTGTGGTAGGAGCGCGTTGTTTTATCCGTTCAGACACTGAGGGAGAGCAGAGAGGAGGTGAGAGAGTCTGCATGGAGCTCTACAATGTGTTTATAAACTACAGAGCGCTGTTATATTGTATTATTTTGAAAGGTCCGGGTTGTAGTGTGGTAGGAGCGCGTTGTTTTATCCGTTCAGACACTGAGGGAGAGCAGAGAGGAGGTGAGAGAGTCTGCATGGAGCTCTACAATGTGTTTATAAACTACAGAGCGCTGTTATATTGTATTATTTTGAAAGGTCCGGGTTGTAGTGTGGTAGGAGCGCGTTGTTTTATCCGTTCAGACACTGAGGGAGAGCAGAGAGGAGGTGAGAGAGTCTGCATGGAGCTCTACAATGTGTTTTTAAACTACAGAAAGCTGTTTTATTGTATTACTTTGTAAGTATACTTACATTATATATATATAAACATGTTTTTTAAATGAATAAAAGCAGTAAGTATCATCTTTATTGAGGGCTGGGAAGTAACAGCACGCTCGCTTGCAGAAAGCAGAGACACTGCTCTGCACACGTTGGCCGCGTTGTCATGAACACAAGCTATTAAGTCTGTGTGTTTATCTGATTGATCACTTCTGCTAAATTCACAGCTCTGTGTCTCTCGTGTAATTTTCGTGTCGCCAATACTTTTTGACTCGAGTTCCCAGTTTTGCTTAATGTAATGGCAGGTGACTGTTAAACACGCTTCTTGTGCCATGCTTGTCCATACATCGGTAGTGATGGACATTGAATCACACTCCAGACTCAAATCCTGTCAAAGCTTTTCCTTTGCTCGTTCGTGATCCAGAGTAATGAATTTGGAGATTGTCTTTCGACAGGGCATTTCATATGGAGGATAATTTGTCCCAAAATTTAAAATAAATAAATTAAATTCGAAATAATGAAATAAATAAATAAAAACGAAATAAATACATACAAATATAAATAAATAAATATATAAAACGAAATAAATACATACATAAGTAGAAACTAAAATATATTTAATAATTATCTATTTATTTATTTATTTCGATTTTTATTTATTTATTTACTTATATATTTCTGTATTTATTCCGTTTTTATTTCGTTTTTTATTTCGTCTTTTCATTTTTGCACAATCTTTTCGAGCTACCGTCAATCATGCTCGATTGGCGGGACATAAGTGACTCAGTGATCTCTCTTTCCCTGGTAGTAGTGCGGAGCAGTGATGGGCTGTTCGATTCCTTTTAGTGACTCCATTCATTTGATTCAGTTCAGTTTGGTGAATCGATTCATTTCTTCATTTGATTCACTGATTCAGTGACACAAAACCAATCAATGCAGACCGCATTAGGATTGTTTACGCAGGTTTATTTGAACCGGAAAGAACGAGTCGTTCACGAACTGCACATCACAAAAGCTAGGGAGAATCTATATTTGGTGGACTGGGTTCATAAACATTAAATATAGTTTGACAAAAAAAATAATATATATTTACAATTCTAGAGATAACATAACAGTTTGAACCATTAGCATTGTTTAGCCATTAGTATCAATCTAATTTAATTTCACCTTTTTTTTAAAAAAAAAAGTCAATTGCATTTCTTACGTGTTTTTTTTTTTTATATATATAAATTTGGCGCCATCCATTGTTTTTTTACAACAACAAAAAAGAGGAAGACGGAACGCCCGGAGCGGTACTTTGATGAATTCAATTGCTTTAAAAACAGCATAAAAAGTTAGACACATGAAGAGAGTATTTTAACAATCAGAACCGATTAGTAACGCGCTGTCATTAACCCGTTCCGGGCCAGAACCCTCTTTTTATCACCAAAAAGCTCCCGGAACACTGGGTTCCGAAGGTGCAAAGACGACGAAAATGATACATACAATACAACTAAGTGGGAACAACATAACGGTATTGAAAAAACCCACCAAATCGACCTTTAACTGCTGCCCATTCCGTGTAATAAACAGCTGTATAGACAAAACCGCCCGGAACACGGGGTTCCGAAGGAATACAGAGCATGAAAATTATACACACAATACAGCTAAGTGAGGACAACATAACATTGCTGAAAAAACCAACCGAACCGACCTTTAACTGCCCGTTCCGTGCAATAAACAGCTTGATTAATAAAGCTGCCCAGAAGCTGCACAGGAGACGGAAAAAAAGACACACATAATACAGTGAGCAACATACTTACAAAAACTGTCTGAAGTGTTAACCGACCTGTAATTGCCGATTCTCTGCATGAAATGGGTTAATATGAATTGATCTTCTGCAAATTCAAGAATGGGTATTCAGCCGAGGGGGTGGTCGTTGATTTTTACTGTCTATACAAACTACACTTTTCAGCCCTAACCTCTACTCCACACTACTGGCCCACCACAAACTCAAAAATGCTTCAAACTGTTCAAGATTAACAATAAAATCAATACATGTACCAGTTTTATCACAAATTTGTTTTTATAATGTGTACATTGATAAAGAAGAATGCTGGAAAAGAAGCAAAATACAAATATTCATTGCAGTCTTGCACGAAATACTGTTAATACAAAAAAAACCCACGTACAAATACACTAAAAGGCAATATATACATAATGTAGGCTTGCTACTTTTTGATTGTAATCAGTAAAGCTCATTAAACGTCGAATTCCCCAAAAATGAGTTAGACTGAAATAAATGTATATAGGAAAACGACAGTAAAAACACTCACTATTTTTTTCTTACAAGAAATAATAATTTAGAAATCATCTCTAGGCTGTGTAGTTTTTATACTTGCTGTCTGTCCCATCTCCGTTCTGCTGTGAATGACTGGGGGTCGCTGTCTGCTCTCTCTCTCTCTCTCTCTCTCTCTCTCTCTCTCTCTCTCTCTCTCTCTCTCTCTCTCTCTCTCTCTCTCTCTCTCTCTCTCTCTCTCTCTCTCTCTCTCTCTCTCTCTCTCTCTCTCTCTATATATATATATATATTGTGAGGGATTGGTTAAAGAAAACAAACAAAAATGTGAAGACAACGTAAACCAACTGGACGGTTAACAAAGTAATGTAAAGTGGTAAAACTAAACTTGGATTAAAGAATACAGTTTGTAAATAATAACTGTGTTAAATAAGGGAAAGTAAAAATAAATAAGTTCAGTTTAAAATAAATACTTCCTATTGTGCAGAGACAATAGTTGGAGGCATTTGGTTACCATTTAAAATGCCTGTGTTTTAGAGTTTGGGGAGAGAACGTGAGGAGTTTGGTTGGTGACTGGGAGAGTAAAACGGAGAAAATGATTTGTTATTGATTTACTGGGAAACAAACACACTGAAAGAGGTATTTAGATTACGACTCTGGATTTTGTTTTGGTTTTGATGACTAGGGAACAGGCTTAGCCTGCCTCGCGTTTAGATAATATCAACACCTGTTTAGGTAGGGCCTGAGAATGGGGTAGGCTTTGTTTTGTTTCTGTTTTCTTTTGTTATTGTAAATAATAAACACACGCTGTGGCGTTTCACCACATTCTGGCTGTCAAGTCTTTGTTTAAAGAAAGGAAAACCTGAGACCAGAAGGCAATCCACCACAATATATAAATCTATTGTAGTTCTTCCCTTATATTTTCTCCCATTTCTCTATTTTTATAAATTTGAATATACACTTCTTTCTCCATTTGTTTTTCTCCCTTCTACTTTCAAAATATCATTTACTGTCGGGCTCCCGAGTGGCGCATCCAGTAAAAGCACTCACTAGAGTGCAGGATGCGCTCTATAGCCTGGACGTCGCAAGTTCGAATCCAGGCTATTCCACAGCTGACCGTGGACGGGAGCTCCCAGGGGGCAGCGCTCAATTGGCCGAGCGTCGCCCGGGGGGAGGGAGGGTTAGGTCGGCCAGGGTGTCCTCGGCTCACCGCGCACCAGCAACCCCTGTAGTCTGGCCGGGCACCTGCGGGCTTGCCTGTAAGCTGCCCAGATCTGCGTTGTCCTCCGACGCTGTAGCTCTGAGGCGGCTGCACGGTGAGTTCGCAGTGTGTAAAGAAGCGGGCGGCTGACGGCACACGCTTTGGAGGACAGCGTGTGTTCATCTTCACCCCTCCCGAGTCAGCGCAGGGGTGGCGGTGAGCCTAAAAATAATTAGGCATTTCAAATTGGGGAGAAAATAATAAAAAATAATTGGCAACGACTAAATTAAAAAATAAATAAATAAATAAAAAAATATATCATTTACTGTTGCTGCTTCAATTTCGATATGTGACTTACAGCTAACCCCTACCCCTAAACCTAATGGCACTATTAGACTGTTACTATTATTTAAACATAATTTGTTTTGAACCCTCTAGATGAATCTAACCCCCTACCCCTAATTGTTTCATGCTTTCCAAAATGTGAATCCTGAGCATATCCCATTGTTCTACACTTACCTGAACACGCCTGGGAAACTGGCTTTCTATCAGCCAATACATGTGAACTGTGGGCAACAATATTACATATATTACAGCAGTGTTGTGAGCAGCTTTAACACTTAAAAAACCTGTAATAAAATTAAACCAAGAAAAAATACACACTTGTTAGGGCTGTAACAAAGGGTACATTTTGATCTTCAAAGGTTCGGAACGCATTCCCGAAGGAAGGTTTGAACCTTCGATGGCACTATTTTGCAGCAGCATTTTCTTTCCGTTGGGGAAGAACACTTTTATTTATGTTAATTATTTCATTCTTACTGTCAAAATGCACAGATTGCTTGATAAATAGGTAACAGTAAATGTGTGACACGGATGTGGTAAGGTCTTGGTTTGTAACAGAAGCACATAAGATTCGTGGCATTGCTGGTGCTCCTCCAGATAGAATCCTGTGTGCTTCCAGATGTTGGTTTTAGGGCTCTCAAAATAATAATTCTACCGATTTCAAATTTTGGTTAATTACATTAAATGCATTATTAAAAATGCTACAGGCACTAATGGCAGCGTTAATTAAAAAGTATTTATCCTATACACCGATGAGACATGAATGTTGGCATATTAATCACAGGACAAATGCTCTACCAGGACTGCCCAGAAAAACATTAAACAAGGTAACAATTTGTCTGTGCTTGACTGTAGCTATCATGCTTCATATGAAAATCACTCTGCCAACGTAGACACAATCATAGACAGAACAAGTACACTTTCATTGAGCTCACTGTCCCTCAGGTCACTCTTTGCACTGTTGTCTATAGACATGATATAGGTGTTGCATAATTACTGCTGTTGCTTCCAATGCAAAACTAGGAGCACTTGCCACTATGCAAATACTGAATACTTAATGCTGATGCTGGTGCTTCCTCTGTGCTTGTCCTCCTTGACCTAACAGCTGCTTTTGACACCATAGATCATGACATTCTTCTTGACTGCCTTCAGAAGTATGCTGGGATCTCTGGAACCTGTCTCTCCTGGATGTCCTCTTACCTATCTGGACGCATGCAGTCTGTTTTCTATGCTGGATGCAGTGGTGTCACAAACCCAGTCACTTGTGGTGTCCCCCAAGGATCTGTTCTTGGGGCCCCTTCCCTTCAATATCTACATGCTTCCCTTGGGTCACCTCATCTGCCAACACAACCTCATGTTTCACTCAAATGCTGATGACACCCAGCTCTACTTAAAACTTGACCCTGGAAGCCCTTCTGCCATGGTCCGGCTCTCGGCTAGCATTCAAGACATCGAGGTCTGGATGGCTGCCAATTTTCTTCAACTGAACACTAGGATGCTTACCAGATGTAAAAAACGTGAACACATCACCCCCCGACTTGCCGTGCTGCACTGGCTACCTGTAAAGGTAGGATTACTTTCAAAACTCTCCTGCTCACCTACAATGCCCTTCATCACACAGGTCCCGAGTACCTCCTCAACCTGCTGACCCGCTATGTCCCTGCCCACAAGCTGAGGTCCTCTGACTCTGCGTAAAGGGCACAGAGTACCCTGGATTGGATGGCCTGACAGTTCATTCCCAGGGTTAGACAGAAGTTGGCCATCTAGAAAGGTTGCGGAGCTCCGGTACACTAAATCATCGACCCGGAAGGGAAACGATGTGGCAGCCGTGGATTGGAGGAGCGGATGCACTCGTTAACCAAGGGGTCATGGGTGACAGTATATAAGGGGACGTAGTGAGGTGATCTGTTCCTTCTTAATGGTTAACTTGAACCTGAAGGACAAACATGACTTTATCTTGAGTGTTTTGTTTGTTTATTGTCCTGACCAAAAATACTGTTTGTTATTATTTAGACGGCTGAAACACTATCCAGGAGCTGTCGCTTAAGGCCAGCACGAACCTGGACAACACTTCACTTGTTTGCACTAAGGAACTGTATTGTCACTACGAGCACTAGAGCATGCACTGTGAACTTGTGTTTGTGTTACGTGTGGGTGAACTGAAACGGGACTGTTATTATTTCGGGGCAAACCTGCAGATTACAGATAAGCAATACACGCCGCTGTATTGCTTCTCATTGACATTGTTATTATTTACTGTTGTTTGCCATCAGGCATTTGGATTGTATAATTAAATCATCATTGCACCTGGATATCTTTGTCTGTCTGATTATTGTTCACCTGCACACTGTTAACCACTTTGCCAGTGCCTTATTCCTTCTCCATATTCTGCCTGATTCAAGGATTCTTATTATTTATGTGACAAGTTGTGTTAACCCTAGTTTAGTACCTAATGTTTTCAGTGGTTTTGAAATTGCATCTGTCCAGTTTAGATTAAAATCACCAAGTAATACATATTCTTTGGTATTTATGTTAGCAAGAATACTTGAGCAGTTATACATAGGTGGAGGGAGATGCGTTTGGAGGTTTGTAGGAGACCAGTACAGTGATAGAATAACTTTCTGTAAAGTGAATAGTCACACCAAGAGTTTCTGTTTCAGAAGCAATGTGGAGGACAGAGTGTTTTAGTTCCTTGTTTGTTAGTGTCACAGCCTTTACGAAAACAGGAATAATTATCAATGGATAGGAAAGAGTGGGACCGAGTGGTTTAACCAGGTTTCAGAGCGTGCTAAAATTCCAGTTTTTGTTTCATGTAGTAAACACTTGATTTTATTAGGCAAACTATGCATGTTAAGATGACAAACACCAAGGCCCTTGATTTTTCCCAGTTGTTTTAGTTTAGAGGGTGGATGTTTTATAATGCGATTGAATTTAAACCATTTGCGATTGTGTAGGCTTGGAAAATAGATCGGAAGTGTCAAAGAGAGTGGAGGTATTTTCAGAGAAAGAGAAGGGTGGAGAGGGAGTGTGACAGGAACGAAAGGAGTCCCTCTTGTAATTCTCCCTCCCGACTACTGGCAGTGCTGTGCAGGAAGGACCGAGACAGAGGAGAAAGGCTGAGTCATGGTTGGGGCAGAAGCCGCAGTGGTGGCGGCCATCTTAACTTGGGGCAGGACCTCATGGTTGAGCCCCATTATTGCAATCAGCTGTGCTGCGCTCAACGATTGGCTGAGGTGGGGCAGTGCACTGGTTGCAGGGGTGGGGCTCGGCACTATTTAGGCTGTGGGGTTCTGCCATTCAGGCTCCCTATCCTGGATGGAGACAGTCTTGCTGTGTGAGGTCTGTGACTTTTGTTCATTTGTTTGTTTTGTTTAGATCCAGACTTAGGATTCCCAGGCCGGCTGCCTTCGAGCCTGGACTTTTCCTTATGATCCTTGGCAGCTTCAGGAATTACTTATCCTGTTTTTGAAGAGGGAGCCCGAGCCACCTGCTGTGCTGTGTGGATCACTGAATTACCCCGTGGCAGTGTTTCTCTTCTGTGTGGATCACTGAATTACCTCGTGGCAGTGTTTCTCTTCTGTGTGGATCACTGAATTACCTCGTGGCAGTGTTTCTCTTCTGTGTGGATCACTGAATTACCTCGTGGCAGTGTTTCTCTTCTGTGTGGATCACTGAATTACCCTGTGGCAGTGTTTCTCTTCTGTGTGGATCACTGAATTACCTCGTGGCAGTGTTTCTCTTCTGTGTGGATCACTGAATTACCCCGTGGCAGTGTTTCTGTTCTGTGTGGATCACTGAATTACCTCGTGGCAGTGTTTCTCTTCTGTGTGGATCACTGAATTACCTCGTGGCAGTGTTTCTCTTCTGTGTGGATCACTGAATTACCCCGTGGCAGTGTTTCTGTTCTGTGTGGATCACTGAATTACCCCGTGGCAGTGTTTCTGTTCTGTGTGGATCACTGAATTACCACGTGGCAGTGTTTCTCTTCTGTGTGGATCACTGAATTACCTCGTGGCCGTGTTTCTCTTCTGTGTGGATCACTGAATTACCTCGTGGCAGTGTTTCTCTTCTGTGTGGATCACTGAATTACCTCGTGGCAGTGTTTCTCTTCTGTGTGGATCACTGAATTACCACGTGGCAGTGTTTCTCTTCTGTGTGGATCACTGAATTACCTCGTGGCAGTGTTTCTCTTCTGTGTGGATCACTGAATTACCTCGTGGCAGTGTTTCTCTTCTGTGTGGATCACTGAATTACCTCGTGGCAGTGTTTCTCTTCTGTGTGGATCACTGAATTACCCTGTGGCAGTGTTTCTCTTCTGTGTGGATCACTGAATTACCTCGTGGCAGTGTTTCTCTTCTGTGTGGATCACTGAATTACCTCGTGGCAGTGTTTCTCTTCTGTGTGGATAACTGAATTTTGTTTATTTAGCAGACTAATTGTTTATTTAGCAGACGCCTTTATCCAAGGCGACTTACAGAGACTAGGGTGTGTGAACTATGCATCAGCTGCAGAGTCACTTACAACTATGTCTCACCCGAAAGACGGAGCACAAGGAGGTGAAGTGACTTGCTCAGGGTCACACAATGAGTCAGTGGCTGAGGTGGGATTTGAACCGGGGACCTCCTGGTTACAAGACCTTTTCTTTAACCACTGGACCACACAGCCTCCTTAATACCACATGGCAGTGTTTCTCTTCTGTGTGGATCACTGAATTACCTCGTGGCAGTGTTTCTCTTCTGTGTGGATCACTGAATTACCCCGTGGCAGTGTTTCTCTTCTGTGTGGATCACTGAATTACCACGTGGCAGTGTTTCTCTTCTGTGTGGATCACTGAATTACCTCGTGGCAGTGTTTCTCTTCTGTGTGGATCACTGAATTACCTCGTGGCAGTGTTTCTCTTCTGTGTGGATCACAGAATTACCTCGTGGCAGTGTTTCTCTTCTGTGTGGATCACTGAATTACCTCGTGGCAGTGTTTCTCTTCTGTGTGGATCACTGAATTACCTCGTGGCAGTGTTTCTCTTCTGTGTGGATCACTGAATTACCTCGTGGCAGTGTTTCTCTTCTGTGTGGATCACTGAATTACCACGTGGCAGTGTTTCTCTTCTGTGTGGATCACTGAATTACCTCGTGGCAGTGTTTCTCTTCTGTGTGGATCACTGAATTACCTCGTGGCAGTGTTTCTCTTCTGTGTGGATCACTGAATTACCTCGTGGCAGTGTTTCTCTTCTGTGTGGATCACTGAATTACCACTTTGCATTGTTTCTCTTCTGTGTGGACTATTTGTTTTCATTTCAAGCCTCTGCTTACCATAGCTGGTAACAGAGGCAGTTTTTTTGTTTGCTGCAATTGTGTGGAAACCCACTGCTCAGGACTTTGTACTTTTGTGGGTGTTGTAAATAAAATAGAACCCTCAACTACATGCTTCCTGTCTCCATCACTTCTGGGTCACGTCACTTCCTCCCATAACCCACCACAGGGAGCAATACATCCTAAGACATAAGTCTGTGCTTTTCGTTAATAGAAAAGTCAAGTATTTAGCTGATATATTTTTTTCCTTTAGTTTAAACATTTTTGCTATGGTCTTGCGAGGAGCTTGGACTAAACAGGAGCCAAAGCTGGATATGGATATATTGAAAGGAATGTGTAACAAAATGACAGTCCAGTAGTGCTTGTCAGTTGCCCACAAAGGGTCTGTTTTTCAACAGATTGTGAAGCATTTCCCCAGCGAGTAAGGCCACTTCATAGAGCTGTCGTCCAAAGCTTACATGCCCCAATGTATGGAAATGATAAAAATAATAAAAATAATAACTAGAACTGCAATACAGTTTTATGGTATTCCATATAGGTACACCACCTATTCCATAGGTAGCAGCAATACGCATTCTTGACAGACAGCGAGGTTAGGCGGGGGAAGTCATTGTTACTTAAAAAAACTACACAAAAACACACGACACAATGAATGAATGCTTCAAAACGGTTTTAATTCAGAGGAATTTAACAGCAGTGATTTCTGTGTATTTGCAGTGTTAAACTGGATTACTGTTGAGAGACAGACGAGAGAAAAGCAAGTCGGCACAGGCACTCAGAATCCAGTTATGAGACTGAGACACGGAAATTTGTCATCTCACATCAGCATATATTCACAATTATGATGAAATACATTGTAACTGTGTGTGTGTGTCAGTACAAATATACTTGCATACTAATCACACTGTAAATACAACACAATGAATGAAATGAAAATTACTACATGAAATAATATTTTGGAAATGCAGAATATTTCTGGGACTAATTTAAAATTATAATTATTAAAAACAAAAAAGCATTTAAAAATCAAACATTTTAAAATATTTATAGATTTAAAGACATGAAATTCAATTTTAAAGATATACTTAGCAGGTTTGGAAAAAATATAAACATCAGTACTTGTGAATCAATTTCCTCATTTGAGTTACGATCCATGAGGCTGTTTTTGTATTTTTTTGAATTCTGGAGCTTAATTTTTAATTATTTAAAAAATAGTTTCTTTGGTCCGCTTTCGGAAGGACTCAGGAATTATCAGTGGTGCGGTAACATCTTTAGATATTTATTTATATCTACATGTAATGCCGATAGATCACGACTCCTTCCGAAAGCAGACCTGAGAGTGACATTATTAAATAATTCAAAATTAAGCTCCAGAATGCGAAAAAATAGAAAAACAGCCTCATGGATCGTGACTCAAATGAGGAAATTGGTTGATGTTTACATTTTTCCCCAAACCTGCCAAGCATAGCTTTAACAAGCCTAGGTCACCACAGCTGGTACTCTGACCTTTAAAATGCCTGTCAGTAACATTTGAGTTGAGGGTTTGCCAATGACCTTTTATAAATGATCAACAAACACACAGGTTAACACCAGATTGTACATTGATAATGCCATTGAGAATAATATAATTATGCACACGCACACACTGTATGGGAGCTGTGTGTGAGGGCTTGGGTGAGTGAGAAGGTGACCTGTGTCTGTGCTGAGAGAGAAACTCACTGGAGGAGAAATCTGAGTGATGCTTTATGCTCGGAATTTTTTGCTTTTTTAATTTTTAGTTAATGCTTTAAGCAGTGTTAGAAAGAATCAAAATCAACCACGTATAATACTGTTTAAATATCGAAAAAATCTCATAGCATAATCAAAATATGTTGCTTTAACTTCATAGCAATTTCCTCCAAATACAAGGAAACTCTTCACATCATAATCTGTTTTCAGCTGTTCTTCAAGCTTCTCCAGACTCACTGGAACAGTAACTTCTCCCTTAGCATTCCTCCCATAGTGAGCCATTGACACCCACCTGTTGTCTTTTTTGCAGCAAAAAGCCGTCCACATATACTCGGGTATGTTCACCCTATTGTTCACTTTACTGTTTTTGCTGGGTACAGCTCCAGTAACAATGTAGGCCTTATTATTATTATCAGGTGTGCACTTTTCTTTTATATTATCACGAACAAACCTTTCAGTACTAGCCCAGGCACCGCCATTAAACTCTACATTCTGTGGAACAATGTTGGTCAGAGTGAAGGTTGCGTCCTTAGCGGACTGTGACTCTGCATGGCACACAGGAAACAGGTGGCCTCTGTTGTATCCGTCAGGTGTGTTGGAATCTTCTATAGTCTTGTAGTCTTTGTCCAGAGCTTGCTTACCACCTGCACCTTTAACTGTGTTTTCAAGTGCCATTTCACCACTGCCACTGCCTAAATCAAGCTGTGGAAACATTGCAATGAAACAGACAATCCACCACATGACTCTGTTAGAAAGAAGCAGAACTCTGCTCAAGAATTAGCAGTCACTCCTTCAGTGCTCCAATTAAGTTAATTTAAAAACATTTAAACTTTATTTTGAACTGAAGGTTAAAAGAAGATACACATAATAGTTAACTTGAACACACTGTAATAATAAAAATATAATAAATTTAATAAAAAAACAAACTCACTTGGGGTTCGATGGCCCAGTTCCTTTTTTTTCTTTCACCCTCGTCACAGTCGCTGTATGTGTACGCTGAATACACTGGAATCCTGTTTGTTGTGTCGTAAAGAGTTGCAAATTCATATTTATTTTTATATTTCTGACAGATCCGTTTGTAACGATTCTGATCGAGTTGCACTGTTGGAGCCTTACTCTCCAAAAAGAAATCTTTACACACTTTGAAATCGTTCACTACTTCAGTCCGAGCCAGCGCAGGCAGAGTGAGCAGGAGAAACACCCCACACACAAACCCCATCATTTGTCTCTGTCTCTGTCACTGAAGAGTGAATGGAAACTGGAAGCCAGGCCTCTCAGGGAAGTGTACTGAAACTCTTCAGGATGTGACCTGTATATATACACTGCCCAGTCCAGTCAGGCACACAGCCCAGATACAGGTACACTCGGAGCATTCCTATTGGCCAGTGTGGCATTTGCATGGGAAATTTGGGCCAGTGTCACAATCTCTTTGTAAGGGAGCAGCAATGTTTTGTTTGACTTGAATGAGCTGTGCACACAAATCTGTAGCTTTTTTTAATATTGAGACTCGTCAATTATTTTTCCCCCCCGTTTCACCCAATTTGGAATCTGCAATTCAAATGAACTCAGCTCACCCCAACGACTCCCAGTTAGGGATGACGCACACGCACACGCACACGCACACGCACACACACACGTTTGCATTCCTATATTTGTGGGGACTTCCCATTGACTCACACCAGACAAAACTCCACACAGGGTGAAAGCTGACAACCAACTAAATATTTTGGCACTTTTTGTTTGTTTTTTAAATGCACATTTAGTTCTAAAAATATGTTTTACAAAATGGGGAAATCCCCACAACGTCGGTTTTTTTAGGAGTTATTATCGAGAGCACCCACAGTTAACACATCGTTCGGAGCATTCGATGCAACTGAAAATGTTAACACCCTGAATCTGCAGGCGCGCGGGAGGCCACAGGAGTCGCTTAAGCACGGTGAACCTAGGAAACCCTGGCCAGCTTAAACCCTCCCAACCCTAGTGGTGCTCGACCAACTTTGCACTGCACTCTGGGACCTCCCAGGCGAAATCCGGCAATGGCAAAGGCGGGATCGAAGAAGAACCGCTCTCTAAAATTATTCTTTAATTATTTCATGATTTACTGCTGGCACTTAGTTATGCAAGATGTAGAATACAATTTGAAATGGAAACTTAATGTTTGCAAATGCATGACGTATGAGCGGATGGTTTTGGTTTTTGCGTTAACTGTTTTGTACTTTCAGAAATTGTGTTTCCGCGATTGAGAAATACTGTGTTGATGTTTTATTAACATGTTATAAATATTTAATAGAGTCTTAGTAATGAAGTTATGAAGCATTAATAAAGGATTATGCATAATATAAAATGCAAATTGACTCTTTTCATGAAAGTTTGTTCTTCACAGAGTCCACACATCTTTCTGATAAAACATGCAAAAAATGAATTAAAACATTAAAAAAAGGTGAGTGGACTTTGCTGCCATCGACCGCTATGTGAAGAACAGGCTTTTGTGAACAGAGTCGATATGCAAAACTGCGTTTGCTGAAGCCGTGTGATGAGCCCTTGATAGATAAGTGGTCACAGTGTGTTCACTCAGTCACACTTCAGTTTTATATAAGCAGGGTTTAAACACAGGGCTGTCAAACTAAATAAGCCTGCTTTCAGTTTCAAGAATTCGAAATGAGTGGGGTCAAACCGACACTCCGCACAGTCAGAACCCGGTGTTGTGCCACACAGTGTGATGGGAAGAGTAGTGTCTCATTTGTAGTCAGAACACACGCACAGTCGTGCCAATTCATCTGCGCATGCCTAGAATATTTTTTCCTCCATCTTTGCCAAAAAGTGTCACTCGCATTTCATTTCATTTTTTTGACTGAGGGTAAATACCCCCCTAATTGTTGCAAAAAAGATATGCAGACAAGTTCTCTTTGGAAGGCAGCAAAGTACAGTATTGAACAGTTTCTAACAGAACCCGTCAGATTATTTGGACGTTTTTCTTTTAACAGTTTGAATAATACTTATTAGAACAGTCATGTTCCATAGGCTATATGAATCTGCTCAAATGTACAAGTATTATGAGTGTCTCAATGTCTGCTAGGCTGTTAGTTGTCAAAGTTCAGATTTCAATTATAATACAAACAAACTAAAAGTAGTTATTTAAAATTACCCCCAGTATACGAAAATAAAAAAACCCCAAAAAACAAGGTTTAAAAAACCCAACGTTTGATCGGAAGCGATGCTGAATAGATATTGTTCATTGGGAAACCCTTTTAATGAAGAGGAAGGTCCACACAAACCGATGAATGCAGTTCTGAAGATTTGCCTGACAGATATTGCCAGTGTGTTTGTAAATGAAGAGACGCAGCTTTTTTGGTTAATTTTTTTATTTATTTTTTAAATAATTTTTTATATCTGTACCCCCCCTCCCAATGTCAAACATCTTCCTACGCCTATGATTAATGATCTACTTAAATCGCGGTAAATTTACGTATTTTACACGGGTATGTTGCGGAATAAAATTAGGATTTCGCGGACATGTTTAAACATTAAATAAACCTAAGTAGACAGTATTTCAGAACACTATAAAGCCTAAAAATAGTGGTACTTGCTTCCTTACTAAAACAGAGTCCTGGCATTTGTTAAAGGTGAGTATGCAGCATCCCCCTGCAGTTGACTTGCCCATACATTGAATTGATTGGAAGTTAAGGCGAAGCTTTGCCAAGTTATACAGATGTGGAAATTGATTAGAAACAGCCCCAAAACTCGGTTACACGAGGGCATCTGGCATACTTTAATAAAGGCAATGTATGCAGCACATTCGTTGTCATGTTATTTGTCCCATCCAATAATTTATTTTATTAGTACCGAGTCAAAACAAAGAAGACGTGGCTATTCGGGTCTAAAATTCCAACTGTAAGCAGCAGGTTGAAGCGAGGTGGCTGTGCTGGATCGTTGTAGTACTGATTTAACTTGCAGACAGGAATACTTATTGTCTGCGCTGACTTTCCAGTTTGGTTTCTGAAAGCTGTTTATTTTACGTTCTGTTCAGCAGCCTCTGTAGTAGCCTTTTGTTTAATGTGTGATTCTGAAGCTAAATAGCGATCGATCGTATTTTCTCCAAAGACACATTAAGATATGCAAAACAATTACCTCAGTCTGCATGTACAGTTTCTCTGGGAAATATCTTGAAACGATCATCAGCCGAAATATACTTGCTTTTTTTGTCGTCCATTTCTACTATTTTCCCTCCAATGCTGAAAACTAGATTTTAGCAACATAAATTAAAACAACGCAGCACCAACTTTGTCCCGCCCCCTCCTGCACAGTACAGGTCACATAAAAGCAGTAAAGATGCACTGATAGGCTGGTTAAAACTTTATCATTTGAATAGTAAACAAGAATTTTAACTGCTTTGGATAATTTATTTTGTAAATGTTACTTGTGGACATTTTTTGTTTGTTTGTTTTTTGCTTTAAGTGCAATGCACACAGGACGGCGAAGGAATAAAACAGAGCTATCTACAGAAGGAAGACACGTAGTTTGCGTCGCTTGCGTTGTGCAGTAGTTCATTTAAACGAGGTTTCTTTTTTTCCTCTCTGTACTTGTTTGTATTCATTGGCCCCTAAGAGGTGTATTTCGTGGTGACCACTCAATTTCACGATTTCCGCGAAATCCGCGAAATCCGCAAAATCCGCGAAATCGCAATTTAGGTAGGTCACTACCTATGATATCTATCTATCTATCTATCTATCTATCTATCTATCTATCTATCTATCTATCTATCTATCTATCTATCTATCTATCTATCTATCTATCTATCTAGGTTGGTTGTCGCCTCTAACGGGACCATATAAAAGCCTTTGTTGCTTCTGGTATTGTGGCAGTACACAATACTACAAGATGTGGGCTTGTTTTAGACTGCATGTGAGCACTTCCAACACTGACTATGAGAATGTGGTAATGCTGTCTCCTCCATCGCCGTTCCTAAGCACATGACCGTGAAAGTTCCCGGCTGCTCCGCGTCTTCCATGCTGTACTGCTGCTGTACCCTTCAGCAAGGTGCTTACCCAGACTGCTCCAGTACAAAGAAAAACTCTATAAACAGCTGCCTGGAAATGATATGTGAAAAATGACTAACTGTAACCCCATGTAAGTGGCTTTGAATATCAGCCGAATGAATGAACTGAATGAAAAGTCAGGGGTCAAGTGTAACAAAGTGTGGAGATGCTTGTCAGCTCTAACAGTGACTGTCCTTCTCTGAGTGAGATAATAACACTCCTCACTCACACTGCGCTTTGTTCCAGATCAGTCACGCAGTGTGGGAGATTACTGCACACACTGTCACCTGCTATACAAACACACACACACACACACACACACACACACACACACACACACGTTTTTATTCCTATATTTGTGGGGACTTCTCATTGACTCTCACTATATTTGTATTTACTATTTCTAACTTCAATAAGACAAAACTCCACACAGGGTCCAAGTTGACAACAAACTAAATATTTTGGCACTTTTTTTCCTATTCTGAAGGCATATTTAGTTCTTAAAGGTGTTTTCCAAAGTGGGGACATCCCCACAACGTCGAAGAAATTCAGCTCTGACTCAAATAATAGTATAAAAAATATGAAAGAAAAAATAGAGAACTTCTTCCAGTTTATTAATTGAAATCTGCAGAAAAAAAGTTTTTTCATTCCTTGCTGTGTTCATTATTATTAACATCTTTAACATTTCACATTCTTCTTACATGGAATACAAAACGCATGATCCCCAGCGTCAGGAGAAGCCCTTATTAAGCGACGAAATCCGGGTTTTTCCTCCCATTCCTTAAGGTACCATCCACTGTACAGCTTTCCAGTTTTGTGTTTTTTCTTGGTGTGGCATTATTGCAAATTGCTTCAGCCTATTTTTGAAGGAAGCAATCAGTGACGCAGTTGCCCTGTATTTTTCCTTGACCGAGAGGTTTTGATTTGCCCGTAAGATTTTCATCTTACGGCCATAAGACTTGAAAACGTAAAAAAAAAAAAAAACGTAAAAAATACGAAATATATAAGAAATATGTAAGAAACACGGGAAAACCGCAGCTGACTGCACTCTGGGAACTCCCGGGCAAAATCCGGCAAAGGCGGGATTCAAGACGAGCCGCTCTCTCAAACTATTCTTTAATTATTTCATGATTTGGTGCTTACATTTGGTAATGCAAGATGTATAATACAATTTGAAATGGAAACTTAATGTTTGCAAATGCATGAAGTAATTGAGCAGATAGTTTTTGTTTTTCTGTTAACTGTTTTGGTAACTGTGGTAGAAGTTTAAAAAATGTTTCCGCGATTGAGAAAAACTGCGTTGATGTTTTATTAACATGTTATAAATATTTAATAGAGTCTTAGTAATGAAGTTATGAAGCATTAATAAAGGATTATACATAATATAGAATCTGCTACATCGGGGTTCTCTCTCTCTCTCTCTATAGGATCAGTTGGAGATGCATCGTAGTATACTACTGCTACTACTACTACTGCTTCTACTAATAATAATATATTAAACTCTGTATTAAAGTGAAATGGCCACTGCAGGAGCTGTGTGCAGGATGAATATCTTTGTTCTGGCACAGTCACGCACATTGTTAGATTACTACGCTGTAAGCCCCTACCTTTTAGGGACACATGTACAAAACACCTCTGTAGAGGAGGCTCAAACCGAAGTGTGACTGATTAAACACACTGTGACCCCCCCCTCTCTACCAAGGGCTCATCACACAGCTTCAGCAAATGCAAGTTTTGCATATCGACTCTGTTCACAAAGGCCTGTTCTTCACACAAGCCTTCACATGAGAGAAAAGCCCACAAGCCTTCCAGATAAAACATCAAAATGCAAATCGACTCTTTTCATAAAAGTTTGTTCTTCAAGAGTCCACACGCCTTCCAGATAAAACATGCAAATTAAAACATTAAAAAAAGGTCTGTGTACTTCGCTCCCATCGACGGCTATGTGAAGAACAGACTTTTGTGAACAAAGTCAATATGCAAAACTGTGTTTGCTGAAGCCGTGGTGATGAGCCCTTGGTAGATAAGTGGTCATAGTGTGTTCAATCAGTCACACTTCAGTTTGAATGTCAACTATAAACAGGGTTTAAACACAGGGCTGTCAAACTCAATTCGCCTGCTTTCAGTTACGAGGGGGGTAAAACCGACAAGTGCGCGCACGGCTCCGCGCAGTCAGAACCCGGTGTTGTGCCCAATAGTGTCATGGGAAGAGTAGCGTCTCATTTGTAGTCAGAACACACGCGCAGTCATGCCAATTCATCTGCGCATGCTTAGAATTTTTTTTCCCCCCTCTTTGCCAAAAAGTGTCACACGCATTTCATTTCATTTTTTTAACTGAGGGTAAATACCCCCCTAATTGTTGCCAAAAAGATATGCAGACAAGTTCTCTTTGGAAGGCAGCAAAGTACAGTATTGAACAGTTTCTAACAGAACCCATCAGATTAGTCTGCAGGTTAGTCTGCAGTTTTTCTTTACCCATCAGATTAGTCTTCAGTTTTTCTTTTAACAGTTTGACATCTTAATGAAAAGTTATGCTTATTATGTTTCATAAATAGATAATTAGTAATACTTATTAGAATAGTCATGTTCCATAGGCTATATGAATCTGCTCAAAAATGTACAGATATTAAGTGTTTCATGCTCTGCTGGGCTATCGGTTGTCAAAGTTCAGAATTCAATTATAATGTAAACAGACTAAAAGTATTTTAAAATTAAAATTACCCCCGTGTATGAAAATAAAAATTAAAAAAATCCTAAAAAACAAGGTTTAAAAACCCCAACGTTTGCCTCGGAAGCGATACTGAATAGATATTGTCGACTGGGAAACCCTTTTAATGAAGAAGAGGAAGGTACCGTCCACACAAACCATCAAATGCAGTTCTGCAAAGTTGCACTATTAAGATCGTTGAAATAACAAGAACATTAAGTTATTAGACTGATTGAATGCAAGAGCTGTCACTGTGTATGAAGCAGCCCCGTTGTGTCACTTTGATTAGAGTCCCTGACAGCTTCTGAAGAAACATTGAAAGGGGTTTAAATATTGTTTATAGGATTTATCCTACATATAAGTAATTTATAAGATAAGCTAGCTGAAGGACTTCTAGTCCGAAATGTTGTGATAATTGATTTTATATTACTTCACATCTTTATGTACCTATATTACGTTATTTCTACTATATTTGGATAATTTTGGTACATAGCAGTTGCCTGTTTTTTTTTTTTTTTTTTTTTTTTAAATATGCAAACCAATTTGATACAACCATCTGGGGAGTGTTTTCAGCACACTCAGGTAACCTTCATAACACTCTACTTGCACTTTCAAAACACTCTTACACTCCCAACACTCTACAGTAGGCTACATTAAGTTCAAAGCATTTGTGTTGCTTTTTACAGAAATGGTATTACATTTGAAGAATCATTTTAAAAATAGCCTTTCCTCCACTGTTCCCTTTTAGTTTTTTCTGGTATTTTTCAACAGGTCTACCCATCGTGTTGAAATTCTCACCACATGCTTTTAAATTGCGGTCCTGCACAATATTGTGTATCATGGAATGTTCAGTCACGGTTAATTAGGTTCCCTCATGTAAATAAACAAACACTACTATCCTGCCAAGTGTCCTGATCTCGGTCTCCTTCAGCACCCCTCCACCCTCTGTTAGGAGATCTCCTGATGCAAAGAAACACAATCACCCCCACTAACCATCATCATCATCATCATAATCATCACCATCAATATCATCATTATCACCATCATTATCATCATCATCATCATCATCTGTACATAAGAATAGTCTCAGTTGATGTCATATCAAAATTAAACCTGAGACAAAATTCTATTCTTTTATGTATAGTTCAGTAAATATTATATTTGGTCTAACACTTTGTCATACAGTATAGCTACAGAATGACATTCGTATTTAGTCTTGTTTAGGGACATTTATATAAGCAGTCTTATTAGACAAAGACATAATAAATAAATAAAACTAATAGCTAAATTGAGTAAATGTAGTAGTAAATGTTTTTTATTTAAGAAGCATTTCATTTCATTTTTTTAACGAGAGTAAATACCTCCCTAATTGTTGCCAAAAAGATATGCAGACAAGTTCTCTTTGGAAGGCAGCAAAGTACAGTATTGAACAGTTTCTTACAGAACCCATCAGATTAGTTGGACGTTTTTCTTTTAACAGTTTGAATAATACTTATTAGAACAGTTATGTTCCATAGGCTATATGAATCTGCTCAAATGTACAAGTATTATGAGTGTCTCAATGTCTGCTAGGCTGTTAGTTGTCAAAGTTCAGATTTCAATTATAATAGAAACAAACTAAAAGTAGTTATTTAAAATTACCCCCAGTATACGAAAATAAAGAAAAAAACTAAAAAAACAAGGTTTAAAAAACCCAACGTTTGATCGGAAGTGATACTGAATAGATATAGTTGATTGGGAAACACTTTTAATTAAGAGGAAGGTCCACACAAACCATTGAATGCAGTTCTGAAAATTTGCCTGACAGATATTGCCAGTATATTTGTAGTCACCTAAGTAGACAGTATTTCAGAACACTATAAAGCCTAAAAATAGTGGTACTTGCTTCCTTACTAAAACAGAGTGCTGTCATTTGTTAAAGGTGAGTATGCAGCATCCCCCCGCAGTTGACTTGCCCATACATTGAGACTGCACGTCTGCATCCACTGAATTGGTTGGAAGTTAAGGCAAAGCTTTGCCAAGTTATACAGATGTGGAAATCGATTAGAAACAGCCCCAAAACTCGGTTACACAAGGGCATCTGGCATACTTTAATAAGGTCAATGTATACAGTATGTTCGTTGTCTTGTTATTTGTCCCATCCAATAATTTATTTTATTAGTACCGAGTCAAAACAAAGAAAACGTGGCTATTCGGGTCTAAAATTCCAACTGTAAGCAGCAGGTTGAAGCGAGGTGGCTGTGCTGGATCGTTTTAGTACTGGTTTAACTTGCAGACAGGAATACTTCTTGTCTGCGCTGACTCTCCAGTTTGTTTTCTGAAAGCTGTTTATTTTCCGTTCTGTTCAGCAGCCTCTGAAGTAGCCTTTTGTTTAATGTGTGATTCTGAAGCTAAATAGCATCGATCGTATTTTCTCCAAAGACACATTAAGATATGGAAAACAATTACCTCAGTCTGCATGTACAGTTTCTTTGGGAAATATCTTTAAACGATCATCAGCCGAAATATACTTGTTTTTTTTGTCGTCCATTTCTACTATTTCACCTCCAATGCTGAAAACTAGATTTTAGCAACATAAATCAAAACAATGCAGCACCAACTTTGCCCCACCCCCTACTGCACAGTACTACAGATCACATAAAAGCAGTAAAGATGCACTGATAGGCTGATTAAAACTTTGTCATTTGAATAGTAAACAAGAATTTTAACTGCTTTGGATAATTTATTTTGTAAATGTTACTTGTGGACGTTTTTTGTTTGTTTGTTTTTTGCTTAAGTGCAATGCACACGGGACGGCGAAGGAATTAAAAAAGGGCTATCTGCAGAAGGAAGATACGTAGTTTGTGTTGTGCAGTAGTTCATTTAAACAAGTTTTCTTTTTTTTCCTCTCCGTACTTGTTTGTATTCATTGGCCACTAAGAGGTGAATTTCGCGGTGACCCCTCAATTTCACGATTTCCGCGAAATCCCCGAAAACGCAATTTAGGTAGGTCAATACCTATGATATCTATCTATCTATCTATCTATCTATCTATCTATCTATCTATCTAGGTTGGTTGTCGCCTCTAACGGGACCATATAAATGCTAAGGCCTTTGTTGCTTCTGGTATTGTGGCAGTAAACAATACTACAAGCTGTGGGCTTGTTTTAGACTGCATGTGAGCACTTCCAACACTGACTATGAGAATGTGGTAATGCTGTCTCCTCCATCGCCGTTCCTAAGCACATGACCGTGAAAGTTCCCGGCTGCTCCGCGTCTTCCATGCTGTACTGCTGCTGTACCCTTCAGCAAGGTGCTTACCCAGACTGCTCCAGTACAAAGAAAAACTCTATAAACAGCTGCCTGGAAATGATATGTGAAAAATGACTAACTGTAACCCCATGTAAGTGGCTTTGAATATCAGCCGAATGAATGAACTGAATGAAAAGTCAGGGGTCAAGTGTAACAAAGTGTGGAGATGCTTGTCAGCTCTAACAGTGACTGTCCTTCTCTGAGTGAGATAATAACACTCCTCATTCACACTGCGCTTTGTTCCAGAGCAGTCACGCAGTGTGGGAGATTACTGCACACACTGTCACCTGCTATACAAACACACACACACACATGTTTTTATTCCTATATTTGTGGGGACTTCTCATTGACTCTCACTATATTTGTATTTACTATTTCTAACTTCAATAAGACAAAACTCCACACAGGGTCCAAGTTGACAACAAACTAAATATTTTGGCACTTTTTTTCCTTTTCTGAAGGCATATTTAGTTCTTAAAGGTGTTTTACAAAGTGGGGACATCCCCACAACGTCGTTTTTTAAGGAGTTACTATCTTTGTAAGGACATTTCCTCAAATTTTGTCCCCACATTGATAGTTATCATACCTGTCAAACTTTTTTGAGCCCAACTTGTATACCAGAGCTTTCAAACCCTTAAGGAATGCTTCCAAACCTGAAGAAATTCAGCTCTGACTCAAATAATAGTATAAAAAATATGAAAGAAAAAATAGAGAACTTCTTCCAGTTTATTAATTGAAATCTGCAGAAAAAAAGTTTTTTCATTCCTTGCTGTGTTCATTATTATTAACATCTTTAACATTTCACATTCTTCTTACATGGAATACAAAACGCATGATCCCCAGCGTCAGGAGAAGCCCTTATTAAGCGACGAAATCCGGGTTTTTCCTCCCATTCCTTAAGGTACCATCCACTGTACAGCTTTCCAGTTTTGTGTTTTTTCTTGGTGTGGCATTATTGCAAATTGCTTCAGCCTATTTTTGAAGGAAGCAATCAGTGACGCAGTTGCCCTGTATTTTTCCTTGACCGAGAGGTTTTGATTTGCCCGTAAGATTTTCATCTTACGGCCATAAGACTTGAAAACGTAAAAAAAAAAAAAAACGTAAAAAATACGAAATATATAAGAAATATGTAAGAAACACGGGAAAACCGCAGCTGACTGCACTCTGGGAACTCCCGGGCAAAATCCGGCAAAGGCGGGATTCAAGACGAGCCGCTCTCTCAAACTATTCTTTAATTATTTCATGATTTGGTGCTTACATTTGGTAATGCAAGATGTATAATACAATTTGAAATGGAAACTTAATGTTTGCAAATGCATGAAGTAATTGAGCAGATAGTTTTTGTTTTTCTGTTAACTGTTTTGGTAACTGTGGTAGAAGTTTAAAAAATGTTTCCGCGATTGAGAAAAACTGCGTTGATGTTTTATTAACATGTTATAAATATTTAATAGAGTCTTAGTAATGAAGTTATGAAGCATTAATAAAGGATTATACATAATATAGAATCTGCTACATCGGGGTTCTCTCTCTCTCTCTATAGGATCAGTTGGAGATGCATCGTAGTATACTACTGCTACTACTACTACTGCTTCTACTAATAATAATATATTAAACTCTGTATTAAAGTGAAATGGCCACTGCAGGAGCTGTGTGCAGGATGAATATCTTTGTTCTGGCACAGTCACGCACATTGTTAGATTACTACGCTGTAAGCCCCTACCTTTTAGGGACACATGTACAAAACACCTCTGTAGAGGAGGCTCAAACCGAAGTGTGACTGATTAAACACACTGTGACCCCCCCCTCTCTACCAAGGGCTCATCACACAGCTTCAGCAAATGCAAGTTTTGCATATCGACTCTGTTCACAAAGGCCTGTTCTTCACACAAGCCTTCACATGAGAGAAAAGCCCACAAGCCTTCCAGATAAAACATCAAAATGCAAATCGACTCTTTTCATAAAAGTTTGTTCTTCAAGAGTCCACACGCCTTCCAGATAAAACATGCAAATTAAAACATTAAAAAAAGGTCTGTGTACTTCGCTCCCATCGACGGCTATGTGAAGAACAGACTTTTGTGAACAAAGTCAATATGCAAAACTGTGTTTGCTGAAGCCGTGGTGATGAGCCCTTGGTAGATAAGTGGTCATAGTGTGTTCAATCAGTCACACTTCAGTTTGAATGTCAACTATAAACAGGGTTTAAACACAGGGCTGTCAAACTCAATTCGCCTGCTTTCAGTTACGAGGGGGGTAAAACCGACAAGTGCGCGCACGGCTCCGCGCAGTCAGAACCCGGTGTTGTGCCCAATAGTGTCATGGGAAGAGTAGCGTCTCATTTGTAGTCAGAACACACGCGCAGTCATGCCAATTCATCTGCGCATGCTTAGAATTTTTTTTCCCCCCTCTTTGCCAAAAAGTGTCACACGCATTTCATTTCATTTTTTTAACTGAGGGTAAATACCCCCCTAATTGTTGCCAAAAAGATATGCAGACAAGTTCTCTTTGGAAGGCAGCAAAGTACAGTATTGAACAGTTTCTAACAGAACCCATCAGATTAGTCTGCAGGTTAGTCTGCAGTTTTTCTTTACCCATCAGATTAGTCTTCAGTTTTTCTTTTAACAGTTTGACATCTTAATGAAAAGTTATGCTTATTATGTTTCATAAATAGATAATTAGTAATACTTATTAGAATAGTCATGTTCCATAGGCTATATGAATCTGCTCAAAAATGTACAGATATTAAGTGTTTCATGCTCTGCTGGGCTATCGGTTGTCAAAGTTCAGAATTCAATTATAATGTAAACAGACTAAAAGTATTTTAAAATTAAAATTACCCCCGTGTATGAAAATAAAAATTAAAAAAATCCTAAAAAACAAGGTTTAAAAACCCCAACGTTTGCCTCGGAAGCGATACTGAATAGATATTGTCGACTGGGAAACCCTTTTAATGAAGAAGAGGAAGGTACCGTCCACACAAACCATCAAATGCAGTTCTGCAAAGTTGCACTATTAAGATCGTTGAAATAACAAGAACATTAAGTTATTAGACTGATTGAATGCAAGAGCTGTCACTGTGTATGAAGCAGCCCCGTTGTGTCACTTTGATTAGAGTCCCTGACAGCTTCTGAAGAAACATTGAAAGGGGTTTAAATATTGTTTATAGGATTTATCCTACATATAAGTAATTTATAAGATAAGCTAGCTGAAGGACTTCTAGTCCGAAATGTTGTGATAATTGATTTTATATTACTTCACATCTTTATGTACCTATATTACGTTATTTCTACTATATTTGGATAATTTTGGTACATAGCAGTTGCCTGTTTTTTTTTTTTTTTTTTTTTTTTAAATATGCAAACCAATTTGATACAACCATCTGGGGAGTGTTTTCAGCACACTCAGGTAACCTTCATAACACTCTACTTGCACTTTCAAAACACTCTTACACTCCCAACACTCTACAGTAGGCTACATTAAGTTCAAAGCATTTGTGTTGCTTTTTACAGAAATGGTATTACATTTGAAGAATCATTTTAAAAATAGCCTTTCCTCCACTGTTCCCTTTTAGTTTTTTCTGGTATTTTTCAACAGGTCTACCCATCGTGTTGAAATTCTCACCACATGCTTTTAAATTGCGGTCCTGCACAATATTGTGTATCATGGAATGTTCAGTCACGGTTAATTAGGTTCCCTCATGTAAATAAACAAACACTACTATCCTGCCAAGTGTCCTGATCTCGGTCTCCTTCAGCACCCCTCCACCCTCTGTTAGGAGATCTCCTGATGCAAAGAAACACAATCACCCCCACTAACCATCATCATCATCATCATAATCATCACCATCAATATCATCATTATCACCATCATTATCATCATCATCATCATCATCTGTACATAAGAATAGTCTCAGTTGATGTCATATCAAAATTAAACCTGAGACAAAATTCTATTCTTTTATGTATAGTTCAGTAAATATTATATTTGGTCTAACACTTTGTCATACAGTATAGCTACAGAATGACATTCGTATTTAGTCTTGTTTAGGGACATTTATATAAGCAGTCTTATTAGACAAAGACATAATAAATAAATAAAACTAATAGCTAAATTGAGTAAATGTAGTAGTAAATGTTTTTATTTAAGAAGCATTTCATTTCATTTTTTTAACGAGAGTAAATACCTCCCTAATTGTTGCCAAAAAGATATGCAGACAAGTTCTCTTTGGAAGGCAGCAAAGTACAGTATTGAACAGTTTCTTACAGAACCCATCAGATTAGTTGGACGTTTTTCTTTTAACAGTTTGAATAATACTTATTAGAACAGTTATGTTCCATAGGCTATATGAATCTGCTCAAATGTACAAGTATTATGAGTGTCTCAATGTCTGCTAGGCTGTTAGTTGTCAAAGTTCAGATTTCAATTATAATAGAAACAAACTAAAAGTAGTTATTTAAAATTACCCCCAGTATACGAAAATAAAGAAAAAAACTAAAAAAACAAGGTTTAAAAAACCCAACGTTTGATCGGAAGTGATACTGAATAGATATAGTTGATTGGGAAACACTTTTAATTAAGAGGAAGGTCCACACAAACCATTGAATGCAGTTCTGAAAATTTGCCTGACAGATATTGCCAGTATATTTGTAGTCACCTAAGTAGACAGTATTTCAGAACACTATAAAGCCTAAAAATAGTGGTACTTGCTTCCTTACTAAAACAGAGTGCTGTCATTTGTTAAAGGTGAGTATGCAGCATCCCCCCGCAGTTGACTTGCCCATACATTGAGACTGCACGTCTGCATCCACTGAATTGGTTGGAAGTTAAGGCAAAGCTTTGCCAAGTTATACAGATGTGGAAATCGATTAGAAACAGCCCCAAAACTCGGTTACACAAGGGCATCTGGCATACTTTAATAAGGTCAATGTATACAGTATGTTCGTTGTCTTGTTATTTGTCCCATCCAATAATTTATTTTATTAGTACCGAGTCAAAACAAAGAAAACGTGGCTATTCGGGTCTAAAATTCCAACTGTAAGCAGCAGGTTGAAGCGAGGTGGCTGTGCTGGATCGTTTTAGTACTGGTTTAACTTGCAGACAGGAATACTTCTTGTCTGCGCTGACTCTCCAGTTTGTTTTCTGAAAGCTGTTTATTTTCCGTTCTGTTCAGCAGCCTCTGAAGTAGCCTTTTGTTTAATGTGTGATTCTGAAGCTAAATAGCATCGATCGTATTTTCTCCAAAGACACATTAAGATATGCAAAACAATTACCTCAGTCTGCATGTACAGTTTCTCTGGGAAATATCTTTAAACGATCATCAGCCGAAATATACTTGTTTTTTTTGTCGTCCATTTCTACTATTTCACCTCCAATGCTGAAAACTAGATTTTAGCAACATAAATCAAAACAATGCAGCACCAACTTTGCCCCACCCCCTACTGCACAGTACTACAGATCACATAAAAGCAGTAAAGATGCACTGATAGGCTGATTAAAACTTTGTCATTTGAATAGTAAACAAGAATTTTAACTGCTTTGGATAATTTATTTTGTAAATGTTACTTGTGGACGTTTTTTGTTTGTTTGTTTTTTGCTTAAGTGCAATGCACACGGGACGGCGAAGGAATTAAAAAAGGGCTATCTGCAGAAGGAAGATACGTAGTTTGTGTTGTGCAGTAGTTCATTTAAACAAGTTTTCTTTTTTTTCCTCTCCGTACTTGTTTGTATTCATTGGCCCCTAAGAGGTGAATTTCGCGGTGACCCATCAATTTCACGATTTCCGCGAAATCCGCGAAATCCGCAAAATCGTAATTTAGGTAGGTCACTACCTATGATATCTATCTATCTATCTATCTATCTATCTATCGATCTATCTATCTATCTAGGTTGGTTGTCGCCTCTAACGGGACCATATAAATGCTAAGGCCTTTGTTGCTTCTGGTATTGTGGCAGTACACAATACTACAAGCTGTGGGCTTGTTTTAGACTGCATGTGAGCACTTCCAACACTGACTATGAGAATGTGGTAATGCTGTCTCCTCCATCGCCGTTCCTAAGCACATGACCGTGAAAGTTCCCGGCTGCTCCGCGTCTTCCATGATGTACTGCTGCTGTACCCTTGAGCAAGGTGCTTACCCAGACTGCTCCAGTACAAAGAAAAACTCTATAAACAGCTGCCTGGAAATGATATGTGAAAAATGATTAATTGTAACCCCATGTAAGTGGCTTTGAATAGGCTTTGAATACACTATGTAACACAATTTTTGTTCCTGGGTAGTAAGTGTTATTTCCTAATTGCTTATGCCTCAAAAGTATAGAAAATGGCTATTATTCCCCACAAACTTTGCTTTTGTGACCAGGACAGTGATATTTTGAAATTTACCAATTTCCAATGAGAAAACGGGCGAATTTGTGTCTTTTCGTTCACATAAAGTCAGAAAAAAACAACATATTAATCCAAATTAACATGTATTTATACTAAAGTAATACAAAAATGACTACAAAAGATTTAGAAGTGAGTAGTTTTTCGAGATTTACGATTATACTGTAAATCACTTTCATGAATCAGCCCCCAAATGTAGTCTCCCATCATGTTCTCGTTATACTGTCCTTGGTAGCGGCGTTCAAAGTCCAGTATATCCTGGTGGAAGCACTCGCCTTCCTCCTCCGAGTACGCTCCCATGTTCTCCTTGAATTTATCAAGATGAGCATCAAGGATATGGACTTTGAGGGACATTCTACAGCCCATTGTGCCGTAGTTCTTCAACCAGTCTCAACCAACCCCAGCATGCGCTGACACAGCTCCATGGTGACTGTTTCTCTCAACCTGAATAGGGAGAGACACCGCTCCATCGAGGCAACTCTTTGTGTCGACAGGGTCACTTCCATGGACACTGAGTCCAGATGCAGACCCAAGAATTTGGTCTGTTGGCTTGGCACGAGGTGGCTCTTTTCTGAATTGACCTTCAGACCTAGCCGCTGAAGATGGTCTGTAACCATCACTGTGTGCTGTGCCAACTGCTCCTTTGACTGCGCGCAGACGAGCCAGTCGTCCAGATAGTTCAGCAGTCGGACGCCTTGAGCCTGCAAGGGAGCTAGAATGGCATCCATACACTTCGAAAAGGTTTGAGGAGCTAGTGACAGGCTGAATGGAAGGACAAAAAACTTGTATACCCTGCTCTGAAATGCGAAATGCAGATACTTCCTGTGACCCGGGCAGATGGGAACGTGAAAGTACGCATCTGTCAGGTCCACGGTGGTGAACCAGTCACCGTGTCGGACTGACTGGATGATGTGCCTGTGCGTAAGCATCCTGAACGATAACACCCGCAGGTATTTGTTCAGTACTCGCAGATCTAAAATAGGACAGAGCCCGCCATCCTTTTTGGGCACCAGGAAGTATTTGGAATAGAACCCCTGGTCGATCAGAGCAGGGTCTACTTGTTGAATGGCACGCTTCCTGCCTGCATTTCCACATTCAGAGCTGAGGACTGAACCGAGTCCTTCACTGCAGTTACCACTACTCCCCGGAAGCCACCCTCCACGCTGCGGGCTTACAAACGCGGGTTGGCCGTGCGCTGACGCACCTGAAGGGGAGGTTTTATTGCCCCGTGGGTGCGCCTGCTGCTGTGGTGGTGTCCTACGCCACTGGTGATCCTGTGGCCGCTTTGGTTGGAAAGGCTTATTCAGCCACATCCTAGCCATTTGCTACGATGCCTCACGCGCCTTGGCGGAGCGTTGCAGCATCTCCTCCAACGCCGGGCCAAATGTGTGCCCCGGTGTGATTGGGGCATCCAACAATGGAACCTTATCAGGCTCCTGTACCCTCGCCTGCGAGAGCCAGAGCTGCCTCCTTGCCCCCACAAGGGATGCGATGCTCCTGCCCTGAGCTTGCATGTTTAGCTGAGCCAGCTTCACCAGCAGCTGAGCGACTGTACCCAGCTCGGTCCTAAGGGCAAGGGACGGGCACTCAGGTAGGTCTCGAATGAGCGCCGCCTGGTAGACCGTTAGGAGGCTGGCCATGTTTGACAGCCTGACTGCCTCTGTGGCCGCAGCGTACCCCTTTTTCAGGTGCACCTCCGTAATCCTGCATTGTTTGTTCGGGCATGCAGGATCCTTGGTCAGCCCAGATGGCGTTGGCGTCTTCACCAACGCAGCGAACGCAGCGCCCACTGGTGGGAATGATGCCAACCCAGTTTCATTTGCCCCTTGCATAGTGAAGGCCGAAGCCTTGCGAGAAGTGGCAGGGGCAGAGGCCGGGGCCCTCCAGGTGGACTGCACCTCCTTGATAAAGTCTGGGAATGCCGGAAGCATCCTGGACTGGTGGGGCTCCAAAACCTCCAACTCAGACTCCCTCTCTGAGTGGTGAGACACCAATTCTGCCTCCACGCTATCCTCTTCAAGAAGAGGTTCCCCTTCAGATGCATCCCTGGAGATGACGTCAGCATCTCAAACCTCCTGGGGTTGTTGCACAACCTGGGCGGGCAGGGGCTGCAGCGGAACCATTGGCTGGTTGGCAACTGGTCCAACTAAATCATCTGTGGCCCGAGGCACCCTATTGGCCACAGTCATGAGCAGGGACTGTTGGCCCATCATGACCTCCATGAACTGGGACATCTCAGAGGTGAGCTCTAAGACGCCCGATCTGTCCCTATAGTACTTTTCGCGACAAGGGGAACGGGAGCGTCCCCTTCGGCGCGGTGACTTGGAGCGGGATCGTGATGTCCGGCGGGAGCATCCCCTGTAAGGAGAAGGGTCTCGCGGTTGTATTGACGGGCTGCGGGGTTGCCAGAGCGCCCCCAACTGGGGCTGCAAATGCACGCGCGGCCAAGGCCAACGCAACGCACGTCCTTCACAAATAATGTTTTATTACAAAAAAAACAAAAAAAAAACAAAAACACAACAATAATAATTTAAAATAATCATTAACAATTAACACAGGAAAGACAAAAACCACGAAAGTAAACAAAAACGCGATGCCGAAGCAAAGCGTGAAGGAAATATATGTGTAATATAAAAAACATACAAATATATAATCCAAATAATAATAATTACTCCGAAGAGTATAACTGAAATAAACTCGGAGAAGGGGCAAAAACCAGCTTCTCAAGCCTAAGCTTAGTGAGTACAGTCAGTTAAACTCTATTATCTACCGCTACCGATGCTGAAAACAAAAGAGGAAGAGAGTCTATGAGCGCTGCTTATAGTAAGCTCCCAGGGGGGCGGGCTTACGTGGCAGCTCGCGCAGAGGCCTATCGGCAGCTTTGCTATAAAGCTCAGCCAATCCCTACTGCCTGACGGCAATGTCCCATACCTTGATGGTTATTTTCGACTTGAAAGGGAACCATTTTACCCTCCTGTCTGGATCAGCAGGAGTCCTGTAGAAGGAAACTTTATATTTCTGTCCAGAACAAAAGAATCGGGCATTACTGTAATGTTACCAAGCTAGGCATTTTGGTCATCTTCCACAGCAATGCTGACTGTGAAAGAGTGTTCAGCTTGGAGACCAAAAACAAAACCCAACACAGAGCCATCCTGAGCACAGACATGCTAAGATCACAGGTAACGCACAAAGTCATGATGTCAGCGAAGCAGCAAGTGTGTCACACACAAACCTTTAGTGACACCTTCCTCAGGAAAGCCAGGTCAGCCACCTATGAAGCTAAACATTCAAGATCTGAAAGTGCACTTTGACCTGTTGGATTCCTTTCTGTTCCAAACACTCACTTTGTGGATAGCTATTACATTTGGTGCTGACTCAGTGACTATTTACAAGTTTTTTTTTTTCTTTTTTGAAAGTGCTTTGTTTCCCTGTTTTAGAAGCTTATACATTTCAATTTGTTTTGTTTTGACAGTACGCAAAATACAGACATACTACAAAAATGACTATTTTCTGTACTTGAAATAATTTTCAGTTGGTATAAATGAAAAAGGTTTAATCTATACTAAGGTAAACAAAATAAAATATTAACTGAAACAATCGTAGCTAATCTCATTTTTTTTACTGAAAAATTCATACTCAAAACTCACCAGAGTGTAGCATTTAGCTGTTTTATACCGTAAAACAGTTCTCGGGGAAGCCCCCCGGACCCCCCGAGATGTCTGCGTAAAAGGGTGCTACTCAAAAAGAAATGTCAAGGTTAGCATTTCTGTAACACCCTGAACCTGCAGGCACGCAGGAGGCCACAGGAGTCATTTGAGCACGGTGAACGCTGGCCAGCTTAAACCCTCCCAACCCTGGCAGCGCTTGGCCAATTTTACACTGCACTCTGGGAACTCCCGGGCAAAATCCGGCAAGGCGGGATTCAAGACGAGCAGCTCTCTTGAACTATTCTTTAATTATTTCATGATTTGGTGCTAGCATTTGGTTATGCAAGATGTATAATACAATTTGATGGATGAGCAGATGGTTTTGGTTTTTGCGTTAACTCTTTTGGTAACTGTGGCAGTAGATCCAGAAATTGTGTTTCTGCGATTGAGAAAAACTGTGTTGATGTTTTATTAACATGTTATAAATATTTAATAGAGGCTTAGTAATGAAGTTATGAAGCATTAATAAAGGATATACATAATATAAAATCTGCTACATCAGGGTTCTCTCTCTCTCTCTCTATAGGATCAGTTGGAGATGCATTGTAGTATACTACTGCTACTACTACTACTGCTACTACTAATAATAATATATTAAACTCTGTATTAAAGTGAAATGGCCACTGCAGGAGCTGTGTGCAGGATGAATATCTTTGTTCTGGCACAGTCACGCATATTGTTAGATTACTACGCTGTAAGCCCCTACCTTTTAGGGACACACGTACAAAACACCTCTGTAGAGGAGGCTCAAACCAAAGTGTGAGTGATTAAACACACTGTGACCCCCCTCCCTACCAAGGGTTCATCACACAGCTTCAGCAAATGCAAATTTTGCATATCGACTTTTGCATATTTGTTCACAAAAGCCTGTTCTTCACAGAGCCTTCACATGAGAGAAAAGCCCACAAACCTTCCTGATAAAACATCAAAATGCAAATCGACTCTTTTCATGAAAGTTTGTTCTTCACAGAGTCCACACACCTTCCAGATAAAACATGGAAAATGCAAATTAAAACATTAAAAAAGGTGTGTGGACACCATCTGACGGCTTTGTGAAGAACAGGCTTTTGTGAACAGAGTCGATATGCAAAACTGCGTTTGCTGAAGCCGTGGTGATGAGCCCTTGGTAGATAAGTGGTCACAGTGTGTTCACTCAGTCACACTACAGTTTTATATAAGCAGGGTTTAAACACAGGGCTGTCAAACTAAATAAGCCTGCTTTCAGTTTCAAGAATTCGAAATGAGTGGGGTCAAACCGACACTCCGCACAGTCAGAACCCGGTGTTGTGCCACACAGTGTGATGGGAAGAGTAGTGTCTCATTTGTAGTCAGAACACACGCACAGTCGTGCCAATTCATCTGCGCATGCCTAGAATATTTTTTCCTCCATCTTTGCCAAAAAGTGTCACTCGCATTTCATTTCATTTTTTTGACTGAGGGTAAATACCCCCCTAATTGTTGCAAAAAAGATATGCAGACAAGTTCTCTTTGGAAGGCAGCAAAGTACAGTATTGAACAGTTTCTAACAGAACCCGTCAGATTATTTGGACGTTTTTCTTTTAACAGTTTGAATAATACTTATTAGAACAGTCATGTTCCATAGGCTATATGAATCTGCTCAAATGTACAAGTATTATGAGTGTCTCAATGTCTGCTAGGCTGTTAGTTGTCAAAGTTCAGATTTCAATTATAATACAAACAAACTAAAAGTAGTTATTTAAAATTACCCCCAGTATACGAAAATAAAAAAACCCCAAAAAACAAGGTTTAAAAAACCCAACGTTTGATCGGAAGCGATGCTGAATAGATATTGTTCATTGGGAAACCCTTTTAATGAAGAGGAAGGTCCACACAAACCGATGAATGCAGTTCTGAAGATTTGCCTGACAGATATTGCCAGTGTGTTTGTAAATGAAGAGACGCAGCTTTTTTGGTTAATTTTTTTATTTATTTTTTAAATAATTTTTTATATCTGTACCCCCCCTCCCAATGTCAAACATCTTCCTACGCCTATGATTAATGATCTACTTAAATCGCGGTAAATTTACGTATTTTACACGGGTATGTTGCGGAATAAAATTAGGATTTCGCGGACATGTTTAAACATTAAATAAACCTAAGTAGACAGTATTTCAGAACACTATAAAGCCTAAAAATAGTGGTACTTGCTTCCTTACTAAAACAGAGTCCTGGCATTTGTTAAAGGTGAGTATGCAGCATCCCCCTGCAGTTGACTTGCCCATACATTGAATTGATTGGAAGTTAAGGCGAAGCTTTGCCAAGTTATACAGATGTGGAAATTGATTAGAAACAGCCCCAAAACTCGGTTACACGAGGGCATCTGGCATACTTTAATAAAGGCAATGTATGCAGCACATTCGTTGTCATGTTATTTGTCCCATCCAATAATTTATTTTATTAGTACCGAGTCAAAACAAAGAAGACGTGGCTATTCGGGTCTAAAATTCCAACTGTAAGCAGCAGGTTGAAGCGAGGTGACTGTGCTGGATCGTTGTAGTACTGATTTAACTTGCAGACAGGAATACTTATTGTCTGCGCTGACTTTCCAGTTTGGTTTCTGAAAGCTGTTTATTTTACGTTCTGTTCAGCAGCCTCTGTAGTAGCCTTTTGTTTAATGTGTGATTCTGAAGCTAAATAGCGATCGATCGTATTTTCTCCAAAGACACATTAAGATATGCAAAACAATTACCTCAGTCTGCATGTACAGTTTCTCTGGGAAATATCTTGAAACGATCATCAGCCGAAATATACTTGCTTTTTTTGTCGTCCATTTCTACTATTTTCCCTCCAATGCTGAAAACTAGATTTTAGCAACATAAATTAAAACAACGCAGCACCAACTTTGTCCCGCCCCCTCCTGCACAGTACAGGTCACATAAAAGCAGTAAAGATGCACTGATAGGCTGATTAAAACTTTATCATTTGAATAGTAAACAAGAATTTTAACTGCTTTGGATAATTTATTTTGTAAATGTTACTTGTGGACATTTTTTGTTTGTTTGTTTTTTGCTTTAAGTGCAATGCACACAGGACGGCGAAGGAATAAAACAGAGCTATCTACAGAAGGAAGACACGTAGTTTGCGTCGCTTGCGTTGTGCAGTAGTTCATTTAAACGAGGTTTCTTTTTTTCCTCTCTGTACTTGTTTGTATTCATTGGCCCCTAAGAGGTGTATTTCGTGGTGACCACTCAATTTCACGATTTCCGCGAAATCCGCGAAATCCGCAAAATCCGCGAAATCGCAATTTAGGTAGGTCACTACCTATGATATCTATCTATCTATCTATCTATCTATCTATCTATCTAGGTTGGTTGTCGCCTCTAACGGGACCATATAAAAGCCTTTGTTGCTTCTGGTATTGTGGCAGTACACAATACTACAAGATGTGGGCTTGTTTTAGACTGCATGTGAGCACTTCCAACACTGACTATGAGAATGTGGTAATGCTGTCTCCTCCATCGCCGTTCCTAAGCACATGACCGTGAAAGTTCCCGGCTGCTCCGCGTCTTCCATGCTGTACTGCTGCTGTACCCTTCAGCAAGGTGCTTACCCAGACTGCTCCAGTACAAAGAAAAACTCTATAAACAGCTGCCTGGAAATGATATGTGAAAAATGACTAACTGTAACCCCATGTAAGTGGCTTTGAATATCAGCCGAATGAATGAACTGAATGAAAAGTCAGGGGTCAAGTGTAACAAAGTGTGGAGATGCTTGTCAGCTCTAACAGTGACTGTCCTTCTCTGAGTGAGATAATAACACTCCTCACTCACACTGCGCTTTGTTCCAGATCAGTCACGCAGTGTGGGAGATTACTGCACACACTGTCACCTGCTATACAAACACACACACACACACACACACACACACACGTTTTTATTCCTATATTTGTGGGGACTTCTCATTGACTCTCACTATATTTGTATTTACTATTTCTAACTTCAATAAGACAAAACTCCACACAGGGTCCAAGTTGACAACAAACTAAATATTTTGGCACTTTTTTTCCTATTCTGAAGGCATATTTAGTTCTTAAAGGTGTTTTCCAAAGTGGGGACATCCCCACAACGTCGAAGAAATTCAGCTCTGACTCAAATAATAGTATAAAAAATATGAAAGAAAAAATAGAGAACTTCTTCCAGTTTATTAATTGAAATCTGCAGAAAAAAAGTTTTTTCATTCCTTGCTGTGTTCATTATTATTAACATCTTTAACATTTCACATTCTTCTTACATGGAATACAAAACGCATGATCCCCAGCGTCAGGAGAAGCTCTTATTAAGCGACGAAATCCGGGTTTTTCCTCCCATTCCTTAAGGTACCATCCACTGTACAGCTTTCCAGTTTTGTGTTTTTTGTTGGCGTGGCATTTTTGCAAACTGCTTCAGCCTATTTTTGAAGGAAGCAGTCAGTGACGCAGTTGCCCTGTATTTTTCCTTGACCGAGAGGTTTTGATTTGCCCGTAAGATTTTCATCTTACGGCCATAAGACTTGAAAACGTAAAAATAAAAAAACACGTAAAAAATACGACATATATAAGAAATATGTAAGAAACACGGGAAAACTGCAGCTGACTGCACTCTGGGAATTCCCGGGCAAAATCCGGCAAAGGCAGGATTCAAGATGAGCCGCTCTCTCAAACTATTCTTTAATTATTTCATGATTTGGTGCTTGCATTTGTTAATGCCAGATGTATAATACAATTTGAAATGGAAACTTAATGTTTGCAAATTCATGAAGTAATTGAGCAGATAGTTTTTGTTTTTCTGTTAACTGTTTTGGTAACTGTGGTAGAAGTTTAAAAAATGGTGTTTCCGCGATTGAGAAAAACTGCGTTGATGTTTTATTAACATGTTATAAATATTTAATAGAGTCTTAGTAATGAAGTTATGAAGCATTAATAAAGGATTATACATAATATAGAATCTGCTACATCGGGGTTCTCTCTCTCTCTATAGGATCAGTTGGAGATGCATTGTAGTCTCTCTCTCTCTCTCTCTCTTTCTCTCTCTCCAGGATCAGTTGGAGATGCATTGTAGTATTCTTCTGCTTCTACTACAACTGCTACTACTAATAATCTATTAACTCTGTATTAATGTGAAATGGCCACTGCAGGAGCTGTGTGCAGGATGAATATCTTTGTTCTGGCACAGTCACGCACATTGTTAGATTACTACGCTATAAGCCCCTACCTTTTAGGGACACACGTACAAAACACCTCTGTAGATGAGGCTCAAACTGAAGTGTGAGTGATTAAACACACTGTGACCCCCCCTCTCTACCAAGGGTTCATCACACAGCTTCAGCAAACGCAAGTTTTGCATATCGACTCTGTTCACAAAGGCCTGTTCTTCACACAAGCCTTCACATGAGAGAAAATCCCACAAACCTTCCTGATAAAACATCAAAATGCAAATCGACTCTTTTCATAAAAGTTTGTTCTTCACAGAGTCCACACACCTTCCAGATAAAACATGCAAAATGCAAATTAAAACATTAACAAAAGGTCTGTGTACTTCGCTCCCATCGACGGCTATGTGAAGAACAGGCTTTTGTGAACAAAGTCAATATGCAAAACTGTGTTTGCTGAAGCCGTGGTGATAAGCCCTTGGTAGATAAGTGGTCATAGTGTGTTCAATCAGTCACACTTCAATTTGAATGTCAACTATAAACGGGGTTTAAACACAGGGCTGTCAAACTCAGTTAGCCTGCTTTCAGTTACAAGTGGGGTCAAACCGACACTCCGCGCAGTCAGAACCCGGTGTTGTGCCCAATAGTGTCATGGGAAGAGTAGCGTCTCATTTGTAGTCAGAACACACGCACAGTCATGCCAATTCATCTGCGCATGCCTAGAATATTTTTTCCCCCCTTTGCCAAAAAGTGTCACACGCATTTCATTTCATTTTTTTGACTGAGGGTAAATACCCCCCTAATTGTTACAAAAAAGATATGCAGACAAGTTCTCTTTGGAAGGCAGCAAAGTACAGTATTGAACAGTTTCTAACAGAACCCATCAGATTAGTCTGCAGGTTAGTCTGCAGTTTTTCTTTACCCATCAGATTAGTCTGCAGGTTAGTCTTCAGTTTTTATTTACCCATCAGATTAGTCTGCAGTTTTTCTTTTAACAGTTTGACATCTTAATGAAAAGTTATGCTTATCATGTTTCATAAACAGAGAGTTAGTAATACTTATTAGAACAGTCATGTTCCATAGGCTATATGCATCTGCTCAAATGTACAAGTATTATGAGTGTCTCACACTCTGCTGGGCTATCGGTTGTCAAAGTTTAGAATTCAATTATAATATAAACAAACTAAAAGTAGTTATTTAAAAATTACCCCAGTTTACGAAAAAAAATAAATCCTAAAACAAAGTTTCAAAACCCCAACGTTTGCTCGGAGGCGATACTGAATTGATATTGTCTATTGGGAAACCCTTTTAATTAAGAAGAGGAAGGTACCGTCCACACAAACCATCAAAAGCAGTTCTGCAAATTTGCACTATTAAGATCATTGAAATAATATGAACATTAAGTTATTAGACTAATTGAATACAAGAGCTGTCACTGTGTATGAAGCAGCCCAGTTGTGTCCACTTTGATTTAGAGCAGAGTCCCTGATGATGATCGGAGCGTCCGATCAAACATTGAAAGGGGTTTAAATTTTGTTTTTAGGATTTGTCCTGTTGAGTAATTTATAAGATAAGCTAGCTGAAGGACTTCAAGTCCAAAACGTTGTGATAATTGATTTTATATTGATTCACATTTTTATGTACCTATATTACTTTTTTCTACTATATCTGGATAATTTTGGTACACAGCAGTTGTCCTGTTTTTTTTTTTTTTTTAAATATGCAAACCAATTTTGATACAACCCTCTGGGGAGTGTTTTCAGCACACTCAGGTAACCTTCTTAACACTCTACTTGCACTTTCAAAACACTCTTACACTCCCAACACTCTACAGTCGGCTACATTAAGTTCAAAGCATTTGTGTTGCTTTTTACAGTAACAGTATTACATTTGAAGAATCATTTTAAAAATAGCCTTTCCTCCACTGTTCCCTTTTAGTTTTTTCTGGTATTTTTCAACAGGTCTACCCATCGTGTTGAAATTCTCACCACATGCTTTTAAATTGTGGTCCTGCACAATATTTTGTATCACCTAACATTCAGTCACGGTTAATTAGGTTCCCTCATGTCCCACTTTCTTATTGTATGACTTATATTGTAACACTTGAATGTATTTGTATTTGCTTGCGATTGTAAGTCGCCCTGGATAAGGGCGTCTGCTAAGAAATAAATAATAATAATAATAATAATGTAAATATACAAACACCTCTATCCTGCCAAGTGTGGTGATCTTGGTCTCCTTCAGCACCTCTCCACCCTCTGTTAGGAGATCTCCTGAAGCTTACATAGAAACACAACCACCCCCCCTAACCATCATCACCACCACCATCCAACTGTATGTAAGAATAGTCTATCAGTTGATGTAATATCAAAAATAAACCAGAGACAAAATACTATTTTATATATAGTTAAATTTATATTTGCTCTAACACTTTGTATATTAGTCTTGTTTAGGCACATTTATATTAGCAGTCTTATTACACAAAGATATAATAAATAAATAAAACGAATAGCTAAACTGAGTAAATGTAGTAGTACATGTTTTTATTTAAGCAGCTATTAGAACATATGATATATGTTTGAGACCCGGGGGTGGCGGGACGCCTCACCAACCCCAACCTAACAAAATGGCTAATGCCGCTCACTGTAGCTAATGTAGTCTGCCGATCTACGTCACCCATTGGTTTACAGGGCACTAAGACCCTAGATAAATCATAAAATCCAATACAGATACAAACAGCTTGCGCCTCCTCAGGGGCTGTACAGGAGGAAACAGGGCACTTCCAATCCAAAGCAGCCCGTCCCTCTTGCACAAGATCTGCCAAGTCCTTTGGAAGGTCGTTTAGTATTGGTTGCCACGCAGTAAGAAAAAACCTTTTCATCACCTTTTAAAATGGCACTCAGCTTTTCCATAGGGAGAACTTTAAAAACCTCTCTATACCTCTCTATTTTATAGTGTAGTGAAAAAATTAAGCTGACAAATGTTTTTTGATTCAAAAACACTTTATATACAAGAAAGGTATACCTCCAATACAATCATATAAGCACAAGATTTAAACTGACTTTGGACAAGGCCTCAGTACAGCTTAGTGCATATGTTTGTATTGGAAAGCATGGATATCCATGGAGTCAATTCGAAAGAGATGAAAAGACTGACAAAACTTTACAATGTTTGGCATTTATACCTTTGTAAGCAATTGTTGACTCCACTCCCATTTGTCTTACTAAGGGGTCAGGGGTTTCCACTCTATCATTGCACATTCCCTCTGCGGGGGAAAAAAGGGGGGGGGGAGGGGGGAGGGGGAGGGGGGGTTGCATACCACGTTGTACCTACCAGGGTGCATCCATCTTGTCTTTCAGTTCCCCTCCCCCATCTCACACTATCTCTGCTAATCTGCCTTTTGGTGTTTAGCTCAGACACCCATCTGTGACTTTGAGTCGTGTTAGGCTGTGCAAAACTGCACGTAGCTGGTTTTGCCGATTGGGAAATGAAAGAACTCAAAACTTACACAATACTGTATAGAAACATAATATTAAAGCAACTGAATTAGTAATTGTTATAATTAATAACATAATTAATACCTCATGCAGAAAGCAATCACTACAGTCCACCCTTTTTGTACTATCAAGTACAACCAAATTATTATGTATCTGTTAAGTTATTCCTGAGCTTAATAAAGCTATTGAGCAAAGTTATGCTTTGTAATGAGTCAGAAACTGTTGTAGAATTAATGAGGTCGCTATGGCATTCTTAATTACAAGGGGTCTACTTAAATCGCGGTAAATTGACGTATTTTTCACGAGTATGTTGCGGAAATAAAATTAGGATTTCGCGGACATGTTTGAACATTAAATAAACCTAAGTTGACAGTATTTCAGAACACTATAGAGCCTAAAAATAGTGGTACTCGCTTCCTTAATAAAAGTGAGTGCTGTCATTTGTTAAAGGCAAGCATGCAGCATCCCCATGCAGTTGACTTGCCCATACATTGAGGCTGCTCGTCTGCATCCACTGAATTGATTGGAAGTTAAGGCGAAGCTTTGCCAAGTTATACAGATGTGGAAATCGATTAGAAACAGTCACAAAACTCGGTTACACAAGGGCGGGCTTCTGGCATACTTTAATAAAGGCAATGTATGCAGCATGTTCGTTGTCATGTTATTTGTCCCATCCAATAATTAATTTTATTAGTACCGAGTCAAAACAAAGAAGACGTGGCTATTCGGGTCTAAAATTCCAACTGTAAGCAGCAGGTTGAAGCGAGGTGGCTGTGCTGGATCGTTTTAGTTTTGATTTAACAAGCAGACAGGAATACTTTTTGTCTGGGCTGATTTTCCACTTTGGTTTCTGAAAGCTGTTTATTTTTACGTTCTGTTCAGCAGCCTCTGTGGTAGCCTTTTGTTTAATGTGTGATTCTGAAGCTAGCGTATTTTCTCCAAAGACACATTGAGATATGGAAAACAATTACCTCAGTCTGCATGTACAGTTTCTTTGGGAAATAGCTTAACAGCACTGTTAGATCATTACGGCATTGGATTAAGTCAATCAAATGATAGACAGTTATTAATTAACTGCAAACATTTCACATACTAGGTAAGTGGTTATGTTTGTATTAATTGGGGTGACTGCAGAACGTTGCCATACCACTGGCACAGCTGCTAACTGCTCTAGAGACAATACTTTCACACACTTCAATGTGATTACACCACTACAGGAGGCTGTGTGGAGACCAATCACACACACACACACACTGTACAAACTATTCCTGGAAAGTCTAGACGGCAGCAGGAGATTGAACGCTTAGTTAGAGAAAGGAGACAGCTGAGGAACCAATGGAAAAGAGCAGAACAAAGTCAGAAGGAGGGACTCAATCTCTTACAAAGGGTCATAAAAGATAAGCTTGCAACATTGCGCACAGCTGAGCGCCTACGGAAACGCTACAAAAAGAAGGAGCGTGCGAGAGCTAACTTTTATAAAGACCCATTCAAATTTGTAAAGAAGTTATTCACCAGTGAGAAGAATGGCACACTAAAAGCATCTAAGGTTGAGCTGGAGAGATATTTGGAGGAAACACATACAGATTCAAAAAGGCAGGAGCCTATGTCAGTTCCTTCAGACATCCCACCTATCAATCCACCAGAATACCAAATGGAGGACTGTGCACCTAAGTGGAAAGAAGTAGAGCAAGCTGTGAAAAAAGCAAGGGCTTCATCATCTCCAGGGCCTAATGGAGTTCCGTACAGAGTGTACAAGAGTGCTTCAGGAGTTCTACGAATTCTGTGGAAATTGATGAAAGTGGCATGGGAAAAACAGGTTGTACCAAGAGCATGGCGCCGAGCAGGTGGAGTCTTTATACCTAAAGAAAAAGATTCTACAAGCATCAGTCAGTTTCGTCCCATTTCCCTATTAAACGTAGAAGGCAAGATTTTCTTCAGCATTATTGCTCAGAGATTGTCAGCTTACCTATTAAAGAACTGCTTCATTGACACTTCAATACAAAAAGCGGGCATTCCAGGTTTCCCAGGTTGCATAGAACACATCAATGTGATCTGGCAACAAATTCAATCAGCTAAAAAGGAGAGGAAGGAGCTCCATGTGACATTCCTGGATTTGGCTAATGCATATGGTTCAGTGCCACATGAACTACTTTGGGCAGCATTTGATTTTTTCAGTGTACCGATGACAATAACAAATTTAGTGAAAGCCTACTTTGGAGATTTGCAATTCAGTTTTTCAACTTCAGAATTCAGCACTACATGGCAATGCCTAGAGGTTGGAATAATGGCAGGATGCACCATTTCTCCACTGGCTTTTACCATGGCAATGGAAGTAATCATTAGGGCATCAAAATGGGTAGTAGGAGGAGAGCGCTTGGCTTCTGGAATGCGACTACCACCAATTCGAGCATACATGGATGACATGACAACCATGACTACAACAGTAGCCTGCACTAATCGATTATTGGGCAAATTAACCAATAACATTGAATGGGCACGAATGCAATTCAAGCCCACTAAATCAAGGAGCATCTCTATAATTAAAGGCAAAGTAGTAGATAAAACATTCTTCATTAATGGTGAGGCAATACCAACAGTGTCTGAGAAGCCAGTGAAGAGTCTTGGGAGATGGTACGACGGGGATCTAAAGGACACAGTTCGTGTGGGAGAAGTTAGACAACAAGCAGTGGAAGGGTTGAAGAGCATAGACAGCTGCGCTCTACCAGGTAAACTAAAACTCTGGTGCTTTCAGTTTGGTCTACTGCCGAGGTTGCTGTGGCCACTGACTGTGTACGAGGTTTCTTTGACAACAGTAGAGAAGCTGGAAGCTTTAATCAGTTCATACATCAGGAAATGGTTGGGAGTTCCACGCTGCCTCAGCAGAGTGGGACTTTATGGTAAAGGAATACTGCAGCTACCAGTCTCTGCTCTAACCGAGGAGTTTAAGTGTGCCAAGGTCAGACTGGAAATGACATTAGTAGAGTCACGCGACAAATGCGTAAGGGAGGCAGCACCTGTGTTGAAAACTGGAAGAAAGTGGGCGGCAAAGAAAGCTGTGGAAGATGCAAAGGCTGCCCTTCGAATTGGTGATATCATGGGGCAAGTTCAGCATGGAAGAGGGGGTCGGTTTCAGTTCAGCTCCTCCTACATGGCACAAGGTAGCCCCAGCTCAAAGGAGGAAGCTGGTAGTCAACGAGGTGCAAAAGCAGGAGGAGAGGATGAGGTGTATAAAGGCCATTTCCCAGGCCAAGCAGGGAGAATGGATGAGATGGGAAAGTGTGGAACAACGCAAGATTGGCTGGCAAGACCTATGGTCAATGGAACAGAGCAGGATCAGTTTCCTCATCAGGTCAACATATGATGTTCTCCCATCACCACAGAACCTAAACCTCTGGGTAGGAGAGGATCCCTCATGTCCTTTGTGTTCATCACCTGCAACATTAAGGCACATTTTGACAGGATGTAAGGTGGCTCTTAGCCAAGGACGGTTTACTTGGCGCCATGACCAGGTGCTGCGATGTTTGGCCTTAGCATTGGAAGACAAGCGTAACATGACCAATAAGGTGTCACCTGTTCCATCAAAACATTACACACAAAAGACAACATTCCTCCGCCCAGGAGAGCAACCACCAAGAAAAGGTGTTAAAACCAATCCTCGCCCAGGACAACTGGAAGCTGCTAGAGACTGGAAAATGCTGGCAGATGTTGGTCAACGGCTTATTTTTCCACCTGAGATTGCCACCACTAACCTTCGACCAGATATTGTCTTGTGGTCTGGATCAGCACGCCTTGTTCACCTGGTAGAGTTAACAGTGCCATGGGAGGATGCTGTAGATGAGGCGTATGAGAGGAAGAAACTGCGGTATGCTCAACTAGCCACTGAAGCGGAACAGCGAGGATGGAGAGTCCGGGTTTACCCAGTGGAAGTGGGTTGTCGAGGATTTGTGGCACACTCTACAACCCGGTTTCTCAGAGACGTCGGATTCAGTGGCCAAGAGTTGCGTCGCACAGTGAAGAACTTATCTGAAGCAGCAGAGAGGAGCAGCAACTGGCTGTGCTTGAGACGGAAAGATTCTGGCTGGGGATCTCAAGCACAATAGAAAGAAAGAAACGCTGATGTACAGGTAAGTAAGCTAGGCTGAGTTGAGTGGGGGAAGGAGGGGGGTGATGCTGGGACGCCAGAATCACCGTCGAGCCCTCTTGAGGTGTCGTGGGCTAGTCGACGAAACACTGAGGATGGAAGGTGCCCACTTGAAAACCCCAGAGATGTACCCTACTTAGCTCAATCCAGACGGTTGTCATGCTGATGCGCTGGGGAGGCCGCACTGTGGTTGATCCTTGGAGCCAGCATCGCAGCCGTTGTGTGTGCTGATGCGCCAGGGAGGCAAAATAAGCTGATCCCTGGAGCCAGCATTACACTTCAGCCATCAACACCAGACAGAAGGATATCTACATCATCAGATGGAAGGAAATGCAGATGGATCACATTAGTTTACAGTAACAGAAGCAACAGACACACAGAATAACAAACACTCACAGCAGTAAACATGACACCACGTGCGAGAAAACGCAGCTCCTTTTGGTCTGATGAGGAGACATCACTTATTTTAAAAGAACTGGACATCGTAAAACAGCTTGATAGCTAGAAACAGATATGTACAAAAGTGTTTAAAAGGATGGCAGAAAAAAATCACGAAGGGGGATTTGAACCGTGGATCAAGTTTGTCATCGATGTAAAGTTTTAAAAGGTACTATAAAGCAAAAAGCAAACAAAAATTGATCAGTTTCCTTTCTTCAACCTCATAGTTTAGCATCCTGTGAGATAGCACAGCCCTTCAGCACAGCAGTGTGCCTTGAACATGTGCACGTCATGCGACGTGAGGGGAGACGATGGCAAAAAACTGGAGTTTAACATTTTAAAACTAGACGAACCAAGCACACATTGTCCTTTGTAGGTGTGTTTATTCACACAACAGTTTCCTTACAAAATTGAGGATAAGCATATAAAAAACTAGGTGCTGTAGTCAATGTGTTATTAAGTGTAGCGCTGTATATAACTAGTAAGTAGCAACAATTACAAAACAAAAAGGAAACATGTATTTGTTATGTAAGGGGTGCACTTCCACACTGGAGCGGTCCGGACATCCATTCTATCAGTATTATTATTTATTTCTTAGTAGATGTCCTTATCCAGGGCGACTTACAATTGTTACAAGATATCACATTATTTTTACATACAATGACATTATTTTTTACACATTATTTTTACATACAATTACCCATTTATACAGTTGTGTTTTTACTGGAGCAATCTAGGTAAAGTACCTTGCTCAAGGGTACAGCAGCAGTGTCCCCCACCTGGGATTGAACCCACGAACTTCCGGTCAAGAGTCCAGAGCCCTAACCACTACTCCACACTACTCCAATAATCAGCACCAAGAGAGGTGATTATTCTACTGCAACCAGCACTCTCGGTTTGCAGAGGGAAGCAAGGCACACGCATTCATGGCATAATTCCGTTTACCATGGAAACGCGGAATACGAAAGGAATAAGAGAATTCCTCCTGCATGTATACAGAGCATCCGGAATATTCTAGTATTCCAAATATTTAATATTCTGAATACTTGTGCCATGTAAACATACTGAGGTATAGTTGTGTTATCTGAAATAGTTTACCTGTTATAAGTGTGTTGCACACAACCATTCAGATCCTGTGCTCACATCAGAGGCAAATCACCCCTTGCATTACACGATCAAATTGTCCTCCCTGCATAGTAAGCACATTATATTTACACTTGCACACAGTGGAAAATCAGTCTTCCTTTGTTTTATAGATCATGGTCCAGGTGGCTTACTGCACAGACAGCCCTCAAACAAAAGTGTTTTGTATCTTGTTTTTCTGCATTTCCAGACAGCTCATTAAAGTGGTGCTGTCTGCGTCATTTTGAAAGTTTGCGTTTGAAGGCCAGACAAGAGTGATTACATAATTAAATATCAAAATGTATCAAAATGTAAACACATCTATTAACACTGTAGTTCCGTCATCCATGTTAGACTGAACCGCCCCAGGATCAAAAAAACATCCTTAGAAAAGCACCTGCACACTCAATTAAAACACTGATACAATGTTTTTGTAAAACAGGGAGCGCTGCCTATATAAAAGTCTCCAGAAGGCTGAGCAGCAACAGAGACCATAGATCGAAGCATCAGGTACTTTAATATGTGGATAGATTATCTCAACCTGGGGGCTGTGGTGCAGGACCTGCAGCAGAACAGCGGAGGTACCCTGGGTGTGGGTAGCGACGTGGCCCCTGGTTCCCCCATGTCCATCTCCACCTCCCAGAGTGGCTGCAGTGAGAGGGAAAGCAGGACGGAGAGCCCCAGGCCAGCCGGCAGCCCCTCTGAGAGCTGCTGTGGCTTCTGCAAGCAGAACGACGAGACTGTGCAGGTGTACTCTTCTCACTGCCTCAGGACACACTCTTGAAATCAGCAAAAAGAAACGTATGTAAAGAGAGGGTAGGATAGCGCAGGCTACAGTTGGAGGTGCGTATCATGCTTCACACAAGAACAGCGCAAGACGCGTAAATTCAGTTCCGCGCTTCCACACAGGGAAAGGCTTTATCGTAAATGAATATTTAATAAAAAAAAATTAGAAATTAGGATTTGTTTTAACAGTGCATTTCTCTGCAGAGTAACCATGACGCGCATTTCTGAGGTTAAACTTTTCCATAAATGTGTAAAAACAAAACAGACTTGTGTCTAGTTTCTATAAAAGAACCACCACTAATTTATATGAGACCACCAGCGTAGATTTAGCTTGGGACGGTAGGGACATGTCCCTACCAATGTCAAGGGACCGTTGAATTGTCCCTACCAATAATTTAAAATCTGAAACGTCTTTTGTCAAGTCGTTTTATCCGCTCGGCTCCACAAAGGGTTAACTCTCTCAAGATCCCCTCGTTGCTCCTCCAGTCTCCAAAAAAAACCCCAAAAAATGCTAATTTGATTGGCTTAGGCACTAGGTTCTCAACCAGGGGCGCGGTGAACGTTTGAATAATAACGTACTAGTAATAATAACAGTGACGTGCCAAACGATACTCCCGATTCCGACCCTTTGAGTGCAGCGAGTTATTAAAGAGAGAATGGAGATACCGGTAGCTTTAAAAAGAATGGCACCCTGGGATTTGTGGGGGTTTGGTGGGGGTTTGGGTTGCAATCAGCAGACAATACAACTACAAATTCCATAATGCATCACTGTAACACGGACTCAGTGCGCGGCTGACGTCAGGGACCAAGCAGTCTGGTGTTGTTTTCATTGAGGCGCGAAAGTACACAAGGACTCGGGAGTGAAAGGTCATTTTCCGGGTTTAAAATAAAATTTTAAAAAAATCTAGTCATTCTTAAACTGTATATTGTGCCACAATTTTCACATTTACTTAAAAAATAAGAACAAATATAATCAGTTTCATTCGATATTTAGTTTGTTGGTTAATGCGTTGTCACTTTATTTCAATCCTCCTCCTTCCTCCCTTTGTGACTAACTTACTCCTTGCTTGATATTTTTTGTATCGTGTGTGTAAAAAGCGAACACGAACAGTATATATGTATTTAATTGAATGGACAGTGTGACTATCCAGGAGGCTAAATAAACGCACTATATAGTCAGTAATAATAAAAAAAAATTTAAAAAAATCAAATTAAAAAAAGGGGGTGGGGGTGGGGAGGGGGCAGATATAAAAATAAATTTCAGTGGGGCATGAGTTAAAAAAGGTTGAGAACCGCTGGCTGGACTCTGGAAAGACGCTCATCTGAAGTTGCCGCTTGCCGGTCAGTCTGATAGGAGTGTGAGACACTGACTGAATGAAAGCCAGGTGCCGCGGCTGAAGGTATTGTCAGCTCGTCAGCAACATAGTTTGAGAGAATAAACCTACCGACCTACCTAATGGGTAGGTAGGTATGTTTATTACGTTAGCGACCCATTGCTAGCTGCTAACCCCACGTCCTTGGTGGCTAGCTAGCTTGTTTCACAGCTAAATCATTATGTGTGTGTGAGTGTGCGTGTGCATGTGCGTGAGCATGTTTTGATGTCGTTAACCAAATAACGTTAGCTAATCACTTCAATTTGGCTTTAGGTGACTAAAGCAGAATGGCAGCCAAAAAAAGAAAGATGGACATAAGGACATTTTTTACAAAAAGTCAAAGTGTAAGTAGGATGGAAGATGTTGTTAAAGTAATAAACACAATTGATAATGATTCTCATAGCAAATGTAACAATAATGTACTAATGAAGTTAGCAGAATCATACTTTCTCTAAACAGCATGCATCAATTTATCATTTTATCAGGTGAATGAAGCAGTGCAACCTGGTAAAAGCAGTACAGAGGCAGGTGGAGCAACAGGGTCGCAGGTGAGGTCTGTAATGGCTTAGTGATTATTTGAGTCTGTGAGCTTTTGATCTGAACAGATTGTGATTAGGGGTGACCCTGTTTATCAAGCAGGTTTATTCTTTTGTTTTCAGTAAATATTTCTGTATTTAGTCAAATGCACTCCTGTTGTTTAGGGAGTCCCCAAGCATCTGCAATTCTGAGAATGTTCTCGAGTTCTGTAAGAGCCTGCAACTGACTTCACTTCTTCACACACTAAGTGCAGGGATAGGCTTACACACCTGTGTGAATTTTATGGTGTCTTTTAAGGTTTCCAAACAGGCTGAATCTCTTCCCACAAACAGCACAGTGATAAGGTTTCTCTCCTGTGTGAATTGTATGGTGTCTTTTAAGGTCTCCTAACTGGCTGAATCTCTTCCCACAAACAGCACAGTGATAAGGTTTCTCTCCTGTGTGAATTGTATGGTGTCTTTTAAGGTCTCTTAAATGGCTGAATCTCTTCCCACAAACAGCACAGTGATAAGGTTTCTCTCCTGTGTGAATTGTATGGTGTCTTTTAAGGTCTCTTAAATGGCTGAATCTCTTCCCACAAACAGCACAGTGATAAGGTTTCTCTCCTGTGTGAATTGTATGGTGTCTTTTAAGGTCTCTTAAATGGCTGAATCTCTTCCCACAAACAGCACAGTGATGAGGTTTCTCTCCTGTGTGAATTTGATGGTGTCTTTTAAGGTCTCCTAACTGGCTGAATCTCTTCCCACACTCAGTGCAGTGATGAGGTTTCTCTCCTGTGTGAATGCGCTGGTGTGAATGAAGATTTCCTAACTGTGTGAAACTCTTATCACTGGACTGTATGTGGGAAGGTTTCTCTCCTGTGTAAATGCGCTGGTGTCTTTTAAGCAGTGATATATGACTGAAACTCTTCCCACAATCAGCCCAGGAAAACGTAGTCCCTCCTGTGGGGTTTCCCTTGTGAGTTTCAGGAATGTCTAATTGACAGGAACTCCTCCCATCTTTAATAGAATGAGGCAAGGTCTTCAAGCTGCCCTGGGTTTCAGAATTGTTAAAACATGCAGAATGTGGCGTCTCTGTACACTCCACAGTAAGTGGGTGTCTGTCTTGTAAAGAAGGGATTGTAACTGAGTGAGTTCTCAATGTCTTCACATACTCTTCTTGGGCTGTCGTTTCTCTGTGTTTCTTGCACTGTGGTTTGCCTCTAGAAGAGTTTTTGCACTGGGGTGATGGAGTGGAGTCGTGTTCTCCTTCATCTACTTTAGAAGCTAAAGAAAGAAAGAGAAGAGAGACAAAGGTTATTGTACAGCATTCTCCCACATGCACTGTTCTGCAGGGCTTCATGTCATAAACATGACAATAACAACACAGCAATGCTTACTGTGAGACGCACAAGAGTGAAATGTGCTGTTGAGAGCAAATATTACAGTCCCTGGGATAGTTATAGTGAGATGAGCTTTTAAAACATGATATTGTATTTGAATAAAGTTTAAGAAATAAAATAAGACTGATGGGTCATACAATACGGGTTCACTCTCATTGTGGTGATGCTGCTGCATACTGTCCACAGAAATGCTCTACTGAAATGTTTCTTCTGGGGACGCTAAGCAACACGACTGGATGCGACATCACCCAGTGATGGGACATGTGATCCCTGCAGCTTTGTAAAGCTGTGGGAGCAGCACAACTGCAAACAGTCTACCAGGAATGGGGAAAGGCACAGATCTAACACAGGGGTGTCCAAAGCTGGCCCTTCCACTCCTGCTCTTTGTTCCAACCCTGTTCTGAGTTGTTTAAATGAACCAATTAAAGCTCCATCCAGGCACAGGAGCAGCACTGAACCTGTTCAATGTGGAGTGGAATGGCCTCCAGGAGCGTGATTGGACAGCGCTGATCTCACAGCATTCTAAAGAGGCGTGGCAGTGGCTGCACATCTAGCGTGATTGAACAGCGCTGATCTCACAGCATTCTAAAGAGGCGTGGCAGTGGCTGCACATCTAGCGTGATTGGACAGCGCTGATCTAACAGCATTCTAAAGAGGCGTGGCAGTGGCTGCACATCTAGCAGGTGCCTCAGGAGCAAGCACAGTGATGTCCTTGTTGACATAGTGGTTGGGCAGCTCCCCTTGTTTAAAATATGAATCTCAAGCACACTGCTGGTGTTCAGTACCAGGTTCTGCAGGATGAATAGGCAGCTCAATGCTGTTTGTTTTGTAGGATTACCTCCAAATCCCAGATCACATTCAGATGGAGAATCATCACACAGGTTGGATCCCAGTTTGTTGTTCTCCTCAAGTGTACAGACATTATTTTCAGTAGGAAGTTCCTCTGCGATGGGGACACATTTCTGTTCTATGAATTCCTCTTTAATAGGAACACATTCCTGTTCAGGGACGTCTTCATCTTTAACACATGGCAGCTCTGTAACCTGTATTAGACTTGCACACCACTCCTGCTCAAAGGACTCCTCTTGTGTGTAAACTGCTTCTATCTTTGGCCCTTCCTGTGCTTCAGATTCAGGGATAGCGTGGCTCTCTATGGGATCTGTGGGAAACAAAATTGTATAAAATTACAACTCTTACTTACTAGCTAGGCTCCTCTACAAAGCCAGCCCCTTGTCAGAATGACTGAATAGATTCAATTCTTTGAGCCTGTCTGCATACGACATGCCTTTTAAACCCGGGATAATTCTGGTTGCTCTTCTTTGCACTCTTTCTAGAGCAGCAATATCCTTTTTGTAACGAGGTGACCAGAACTGAACACAATATTCTAGGTGAGGTCTTACTAATGCATTGTAAAGTGTTAACATTACTTCCCTTGATTTAAATTCAACACTTTTCACAATATATCCGAGCATCCTGTTGGTCTTTTTTTTTTTTTTACAGCTTCCCCACATTGTCTAGATGAAGACATTTCTGAGTCATCATAATGTCACCGGGTCTAAAAGGAGCTATTTCTCTTATTTTATTGATTTATTTTTAATTAAGAGTGTTACTTTACCCTTTTTTAACTCCCAAATTAAAACACATTTTTCCTCGCAGCAGGAAACCGCACAACAGCTGAGGACAACAGAGGCAAGTCTCAGCAAAGTGTCTGAGGAATGTCTTTCTGTGAACTCATACTGTATTGTGATCATGGTTGGGATGGAAACAGTCAACACAGAATACAAGTTTCAATGTGTCAAATACAATGAGCAGACAAGGGGCTGCAGCAGGAGAGCTGCTTATTCTCAAAGCAGCTTCATGGAAACAAGTGATTTACACAATTCTGACTCTTCAAAGTGCAGCAATATGTTTTTTTGTACAAACTCCACCTGTGTAATAATCATTAGTAACAACATTGGAAGCTTACTTGTGCAACGTCATGTGAACTGTAGATATGCATCCAATCACATCCCTTCTAATATTACAATACATTTGTACTGGTGTGGCTCTCCCTATTGCATGCATCCTCTGCTCTTAAATAGTAACCTGTATTAGTAAATGTCTGGGTTTGAAACAATGTGACCGATCGTTTCCTAATTCTGTTTACCATGAGCTGAACAATGTACTTTATTTATTTATTTTATGATTAGAATTTTTCTAACAAACAAACTGCAGCTTCACGCTGTTTTGAGCAAATGATAGATTTTAATAGAATAGACACTGTTATAGTATAATATATACTGCACCGCTATCCATTCTTAATAATACACACTGTTATAGTATAATATATACTGCACCACTATCCATTCTTAATACACACTGTTATAGTATAATATATACTGCACCGCTATCCATTCTTAATAATACACACTGTTATAGTATAATATATACTGCACCACTATCCATTCTTAATAATACACACTGTTATAGTATAATATATACTGCACCACTATCCATTCTTAATAATCCACACTGTTATAGTATAATATATACTGCACCACTATCCATTCTTAATACACACTGTTATAGTATAATATATACTGCACCACTATCCATTCTTAATAATACACACTGTTATAGTATAATATATACTGCACCACTATCCATTCTTAATAATACACACTGTTATAGTATAATATATACTGTACCACTATCCATTCTTAATAATACACACTGTTATAGTATAATATATACTGCACCACTATCCATTCTTAATAATACACACTGTTATAGTATAATATATACTGCACCACTATCCATTCTTAATAATACACACTGTTATAGTAGAATATATACTGCACCGCTATCCATTCTTAATAATACACACTGTTATAGTATAATATATACTGCACCACTATCCATTCTTAATAATACACACTGTTATAGTATAATATATACTGCACCACTATCCATTCTTAATAATACACACCGTTATAGTATAATATATACTGCACCACAATCCATTCTTAATAATACACACTGTTATAGTATAATACATACTGCACCACTATCCATTCTTAATAATACACACTGTTATAGTATAATATATACTGCACCACTATCCATTCTTAATAATACACACTGTTATAATATAATATATACTGCACCACTATCCATTCTTAATAATACACACTGTTATAGTATAATATATACTGCACCACTATCCATTCTTAATAATACACGCTGTTATAGTATAATATATACTGCACCGCTATCCATTCTTAATAATACACACTGTTATAGTATAATATATACTGCACCGCTATCCATTCTTAATACACACTGTTATAGTATAATATATACTGTACCACTATCCATTCTTAATAATACACACTGTTATAGTATAATATATACTGCACCGCTATCCATTCTTAATACACACTGTTATAGTATAATATATACTGCACCACTATCCATTCTTAATAATACACACTGTTATAGTATAATATATACTGCACCACTATCCATTCTTAATAATACACACTGTTATAGTATAATATATACTGCACCACTATCCATTCTTAATAATACACACCGTTATAGTATAATATATACTGCACCACAATCCATTCTTAATAATACACACTGTTATAGTATAATATATACTGCACCACTATCCATTCTTAATAATACACACTGTTATAGTATAATATATACTGCACCACTATCCATTCTTAATAATACACACTGTTATAGTATAATATATACTGCACCACAATCCATTCTTAATAATACACACTGTTATAGTATAATATATACTGCACCACTATCCATTCTTAATAATACACACTGTTATAGTATAATATATACTGCACCACTATCCATTCTTAATAATACACACTGTTATAGTATAATATATACTGCACCACTATCCATTCTTAATAATACACACTGTTATAGTATAATATATACTGCAGCACTATCCATTCTTAATAATACACACTGTTATAGTATAATATATACTGCACCACTATCCATTCTTAATAATACACACTGTTATAGTATAATATATACTGCAGCACTATCCATTCTTAATAAGACACACTGTTATAGTATAATATATACTGCACCACTATCCATTCTTAATAATACACACTGTTATAGTATAATATATACTGCACCACTATCCATTCTTAATAATACACACTGTTATAGTATAATATATACTGCACCACTATCCATTCTTAATAATACACACTGTTATAGTATAATATATACTGCACCACTATCCATTCTTAATACACACTGTTATAGTATAATATATACTGCACCACTATCCATTCTTAATAAGACACACTGTTATAGTATAATATATACTGCACCACTATCCATTCTTAATAATACACACTGTTATAGTATAATATATACTGCACCACTATCCATTCTTAATAATACACACTGTTATAGTATAATATATACTGCACCACTATCCATTCTTAATACACACTGTTATAGTATAATATATACTGCACCACTATCCATTCTTAATAATCCACACTGTTATAGGATAATATATACTGCACCACTATCCATTCTTAATAATACACGCTGTTATAGTATAATATATACTGCACCACTATCCATTCTTAATACACATTGTTATAGTATAATATATACTGCATCACTATCCATTCTTAATAATACACACTGTTATAGTATAATATATACTGCACCACTATCCATTCTTAATAATACACACTGTTATAGTATAATATATACTGCACCACTATCCATTCTTAATAATACACACTGTTATAGTATAATATATACTGCACCGCTATCCATTCTTAATAATACACACTGTTATAGTATAATATATACTGCACCACTATCCATTCTTAATAATACACACTGTTATAGTATAATATATACTGCACCACTATCCATTCTTAATAATACACACTGTTATAGTATAATATATACTGCACCACTATCCATTCTTAATAATACACACTGTTATAGTATAATATATACTGCACCACTATCCATTCTTAATAATACACACTGTTATAGTATAATATATACTGTACCACTATCCATTCTTAATAATACACACTGTTATAGTATAATATATACTGCACCACTATCCATTCTTAATACACACTGTTATAGTATAATATATACTGCACCACTATCCATTCTTAATAATACACACTGTTATAGTATAATATATACTGCACCACTATCCATTCTTAATACACACTGTTATAGTATAATATATACTGCACCACTATCCATTCTTAATAATACACACTGTTATAGTATAATATATACTGCACCACTATCCATTCTTAATACACACTGTTATAGTATAATATACACTGCAGCACTATCCATTCTTAATAATACACACTGTTATAGTATAATATATACTGCACCACTATCCATTCTTAATAATACAAACTGTTATAGTATAATATATACTGCACCACTATCCATTCTTAATACACACTGTTATAGTATAATATACACTGCAGCACTATCCATTCTTAATAATACACACTGTTATAGTATAATATATACTGCACCACTATCCATTCTTAATAATACACACTGTTATAGTATAATATATACTGCACCACTATCCATTCTTAATAATACACACTGTTATAGTATAATATATACTGCACCACTATCCATTCTTAATAATACACACTGTTATAGTATAATATATACTGCACCACTATCCATTCTTAATACACACTGTTATAGTATAATATATACTGCACCACTATCCATTCTTAATAATACACACTGTTATAGTATAATATATACTGCACCACTATCCATTCTTAATAATACACACTGTTATAGTGTAATATATACTGCACCACTATCCATTCTTAATACACACTGTTATAGTATAATATATACTGCACCGCTATCCATTCTTAATAATACACACTGTTATAGTATAATATATACTGCACCACTATCCATTCTTAATAATACACACTGTTATAGTATAATATATACTGCACCGCTATCCATTCTTAATACACACTGTTATAGTATAATATATACTGCACCACTATCCATTCTTAATAATACACACTGTTATAGTATAATATATACTGCACCACTATCCATTCTGAATACACACTGTTATAGTATAATATATACTGCACCACTATCCATTCTTAATACACACTGTTATAGTATAATATATACTGCACCACTATCCATTCTTAATACACACTGTTATAGTATAATATATACTGCACCACTATCCATTCTTAATAATACACACTGTTATAGTATAATATATACTGCACCACTATCCATTCTTAATAATACACACTGTTATAGCATAATATATACTGCACCACTATCCATTCTTAATAATACACACTGTTATAGTATAATATATACTGCACCACTATCCATTCTTAATAATACACACTGTTATAGCATAATATATACTGCACCACTATCCATTCTTAATAATACACACTGTTATAGTATAATATATACTGCACCACTATCCATTCTTAATAATACACACTGTTATAGTATAATATATACTGCACCACTATCCATTCTTAATACACACTGTTATAGTATAATATATACTGCACCACTATCCATTCTTAATAATACACACTGTTATAGCATAATATATACTGCACCACTATCCATTCTTAATAATACACACTGTTATAGTATAATATATACTGCACCACTATCCATTCTTAATAATACACACTGTTATAGTATAATATATACTGCACCACTATCCATTCTTAATACACACTGTTATAGTATAATATATACTGCACCACTATCCATTCTTAATACACACTGTTATAGTATAATATATACTGCATCACTATCCATTCTTAATAATACACACTGTTATAGTATAATATATACTGCACCGCTATCCATTCTTAATAATACACACTGTTATAGTGTAATATATACTGCACCACTATCCATTCTTAATACACACTGTTATAGTATAATATATACTGCACCGCTATCCATTCTTAATAATACACACTGTTATAGTATAATATATACTGCACCACTATCCATTCTTAATAATACACACTGTTATAGTATAATATATACTGCACCACTATCCATTCTTAATAATACACACTGTTATAGTATAATATATACTGCACCACTATCCATTCTTAATAATACACACTGTTATAGTATAATATATACTGCACCACTATCCATTCTTAATACACACTGTTATAGTATAATATATACTGCACCACTATCCATTCTTAATAATACACACTGTTATAGTATAATATATACTGCACCACTATCCATTCTTAATACACACTGTTATAGTATAATATATACTGCACCACTATCCATTCTTAATAATACACACTGTTATAGTATAATATATACTGCACCACTATCCATTCTTAATACACACTGTTATAGTATAATATATACTGCACCACTATCCATTCTTAATAATACACACTGTTATAGTATAATATATACTGCACCACTATCCATTCTTAATAATACACACTGTTATAGTATAATATATACTGCACCGCTATCCATTCTTAATACACACTGTTATAGTATAATATATACTGCACCACTATCCATTCTTAATACACACTGTTATAGTATAATATATACTGCACCACTATCCATTCTTAATACACACTGTTATAGTATAATATATACTGCACCACTATCCATTCTTAATAATACACACTGTTATAGTATAATATATACTGCACCACTATCCATTCTTAATAATACACGCTGTTATAGTATAATATATACTGCACCACTATCCATTCTTAATAATACACACTGTTATAGTATAATATATACTGCACCACTATCCATTCTTAATAATACACACTGTTATAGTATAATATATACTGCACCACTATCCATTCTTAATACACACTGTTATAGTATAATATATACTGCACCACTATCCATTCTTAATAATACACACTGTTATAGTATAATATATACTGCACCACTATCCATTCTTAATAATACACACTGTTATAGTATAATATATACTGCACCACTATCCATTCTTAATAATACACACTGTTATAGTATAATATATACTGCACCACTATCCATTCTTAATAATACACACTGTTATAATATAATATATACTGCACCACTATCCATTCTTAATAATACACACTGTTATAGTATAATATATACTGCACCGCTATCCATTCTTAATAATACACACTTTTATAGTATAATATATACTGCACCGCTATCCATTCTTAATAATACACACTGTTATAGTATAATATATACTGCACGATTATCCATTCTTAATAATACATTAAGGAAGGGTGCTGCTGCCACCCCCTGTATTCACCCAGTAAGGTCTGGAAAGGTCGCTGTAAATGTTTGTGAGGAACAATAAGGAAACAGGACTAAAGCAAAATAATGAGCCGCGACTGTACCAAAGACAAACACAGCACTGTAGCTGAAGACAATGCAACCACTGATCTAAAAACAGATGTGCAGTCAAACACGAAAACATGAAAACAAGATGCGCTGCTGTGTGTTGATATGAGGTCCCAAATCATTATTCTAAAGCTCTGCAATATGGTCTGTGACTCTCAGTGGGACTCTAAACAAGACATCACTTTACCAGAAGGACACCATTTGAGCCTCTATAATTACAGACTGGTTAAGACTAACCAATATAGTAGTTTCTTAGTTTCTAGAATACCTATTTAAATATGAATTAGACTAGTTTAGATGCACTACGTTCTTATAATCTATAAAATAACACAATGCCTCAATTAGACTCCTTATAACCAATATTAGGACAGAGCTGTGCTATTAACCGCGCTTATAATAATCAAACACTTTAAAACGCGTCTGAAGAGAGATTCGACCCAAGATCTTTCCAGTAGAAGGTGGTTTGAGGTGTTGGATTGACCGAGCAATACCACCCAATAAAACCCATCTTACCTTGAAATATGAAAGGCTGTTTAATGTCTGCATGTGCAGCGTTTATACACCCTCGCACGGCTTTCAGCTCGCTCTCTGATATTTCCAATCTCAGCTTCAGACTTTCATTCTCTCTCTTCACTGCAGACATGTCCTCTTGTAATTCAGTGAATTTGCTGCTCACAGCTTCAGTAATCGCGCACACGACGCTGTCTGCAGCCGCTTTCACTGCGAGCTCGACGGTGGAGGCGAGCTCGTCTTGAAACAACGACACGGAGACACTGACGTCCATCTTCACTGGTTTAGTTTGAGACTGCTCTAGCGGAATCCTCTTTGCATTCAGAAACGCCGCCTTCGGTTTGTATTTAGTAAGATATATTTGTTTTTATCGTAGCCTTCCCATTCAAATACATGCATCACACACAGACTTTGCACTCAGTAGCAACCCTTTCTATGTCCGGTACTGAAATGAAAGCGTCCCTAGCAGAAGGCGTGGCTGGGTGGATCCGCCACGTATGATTGGCTCTTTGGCCTCCCTATGGAAGCGAGAAGGCGTGTCTGGGCGGATCCGCCGCGTATGATTGGCTCTTTGGTCTCTCTATGGAAGCGAGAAGGCGTGTCTGGGCGGATCCGCCGCGTATGATTGGCTCTTTGGTCTCCCTATGGAAGCGAGGGCGGGTCGAGGAGGTTCTGAAACTGGATCGCAGAGTCTCCATGTCGGCTCTGTGAGCGCTGTGTTGGATGCGATGCTGACACTGCGCGGAATCCGACATGGAGGCAGATTCCACTGTCTCTGCTGAGAAAGTGACATCATCAGAAAGCAGAGACAGCGCAGCGAGTTAACATCCCCAAACAACATGCTTTTGACAGCACCGATTAACTTGCGTGCTGGTTCAGTACCGTGCTCCGTGCAACCACGGGATCAGCCCCAGGTAGTGCGCTGCCTTCAGCTCCGTGCAATTGACTCGTACTGATGTAGGTGTTGTCAAAAAAGCATATTGGTAGTGTTCTTATAGCGCAGATTTCCGCAGAGCTGCACAGATACGCCTTCTTACGCCTTGTCAACGCTATATTAAATACACGGTAAACCTTTAAAATAAGCGTCTGTTCATATGTAATGCATGATGAATTGCAGACACGGAATTACATTATTAGAATTTGAAATGTATTCATCATGAATTCACATTGTATCAGCTGATAAATGTATACTGTTACAATAAAGTTAATGTTCAACAATGACATCAAACTGCCTCTGTATAGTCTGAGAATCCAGAAACTAACTACAGGACATGTAAACATTACAATGAGGTTATAATGGACTGCAAATGAATGCAATCCGCATGTGTGATACATTGTGATAAATGAAACAATTCAATGTAATTACGTGTCACTATATACATCAAACAAATAGGATAAGCCATTCATTATGCAACTAGAGTATAAACAGGGGATGTTGTTGGTAAGTTTCCCAAAGGTTTGGAGAAGCAACGTGACGTCAAACAGAGAGCAGCCAGGAGCAGCAAGCGCAGCCAGCTCTGAAATACAAGAACACGACCAACCTTAAAATAACTCTCCTAACCCCTAAACAAATAACCCGTGTGCATTCACCTGCTTTAACGAGCTCTGTGCGTCGTAATCTGCAAAACAAACGCAAACACCTCCTCGCTTGGCTTCCTTCTGAACAAACCAACATATTTAATGAGATCCAGCTGTTCCACACTGAGACACGCCCCCTGTGAGCTCATTAATTCGGCGCGGCTCTATCAAGCGTGTTTCAATGGGCAGAGCAGTCAGTGAACTTCATGAAGACGGGCAGAACGCAGCTCTCGCTATTCCTTATCCAATGCTGCCATCGTGTGGCCATATAGTAGGAGTGTTTGTTCCAATAAAATTTTTGTATTTTTTTCTTTTCTATCTGAACACAGCTCTGTTGCCCTTTGAAATGACTCGTATTTACCCCTGTGCGGAAATAGACATTTCAGATACATTCTTAAAATACAGCAAAAATAATATTTACAGGATACCCAGGAGAGTACTGTGTGTATAAATAATAGTTTTCTGTAATTGCTCTTATTTTAAATCATTCTCATGCATTTATCATGCTTACTACGTGTTCCTATCAGTTATGATCAGGTTTAGTTGCTCTTAGTTGAATTCGCTCTTATAATTTACTGTGTGCTTTATTTTGCTCTTACTTGAATTGATTTTATGGTACTTTCATAACTGCTCTTATCTGTATTATGGTATTCTGTAATGTGATATTTTAACAATTGTAAGTCAACCTGGATGTCTGCTAATAAATAAATAATAACAGTAATAATGTCTTTGCTGAATTTCACTACCTGTACTACCCATTGTAAACAGCAGAGGGCACCAGCAACCGCTTGTCACTGAGCTGTGCTCTGATAAAAAAAATATATATATGGTTTATTAGAAATAACAGTTCAACCAAATGGCCACACGATGGCAGCATTGGATAAGGAATAGCGAGAGCTAGGTTAGAACATAAGAACATAAGAAAGTTTACAAACGAGAGAAGGCCATTTAACCCATCTTGCTCGTTTGGTTGTTAGTAGCTTATTGACCCCAGAATCTCATCAAGTAGCTTCTTGAAGGATCCCAGGGTGTCAGCTTCAACAACATTAATGGGGAGTTGGTTCCAGACCCTCACAATTCTCTGTGTAAAAAAGTGCCTCCTATTTTCTGTTCTGAATGCCCCTTTATCTAATCTCCATTTGTGACTCCTGGTCCTTGTTTCTTTTTTCAGGTCAAAGTAGTCCCTTGGGTCAACATTGCCTATACCTTTTAGGATTTTGAATGTTTGAATCAGATCGCCACGTAGTCTTCTTTGTTCAAGACTGAATAGATTCAATTCTTTTAGCTTGTCTGCATATGACACGCCTTTTAAACCCGGGATAATTCTGGTCGCTCCTCTTTGCACTCCTTCTAGAGCAGCAATATCCTTTTTGTAACGAGGTGACCAGAACTGAACACAATATTCTAGGTGAGGTCTTACTAATGCATTGTAAAGTTTTAACATTACTTCCCTTGATTTAAATTCAACACTTCTCACAATATATCCGAGCATCTTGTTGGCCTTTTTTTATAGCTTCCCCACATGTCTAGATGAAGACATTTCTGCTCTTAGTGGAATTTGGTAAAGCTAAGAAGAGATGAGAGAATGGATTTTAAAGATAGTTAGCACTTCTTCAAATATATATATATATATATATATATATATATATATATATATATATATATATATATATATATATATATATATATAGTAGCGTTTTCGTCAGGTTTATGAAGCAGGACTCACGGAGACAGTGTGGAATTCTCGGTCTCGAATTTTTATTTGAATAAACAGAGAATTCCTGTCAGGGGCCGGAATTCACGCCACTAAAACAACAAACCCTTATTTATCCTCTATTGCTATCTCTCTCGCTTTCTCTCAAGTCGCTGTCACTCTCTCTCACTCTCCGTCTCTTCCCCCTCTGTCACTCATCCACCACCTTATATAACCTCCCCTCATCTCCCGCCACTGTCCGGCTCAACCAATCGACTCATGGTCTGCAGTCCCCCTTTTCCCGCTGCCAACTAACGGCGTGACCCGTTCCCCTTACAATACACATAACATAAAAGATAGACAAGACAAACGGGACAGACAACAAGTCCTGCAACAATACAATTGTCCGGGTCGTTACTATATATATATATGTGTGTGTGTGTGTGTGTGTGTGTGTTTTTACACATTTCAATTACAATGCATGTATATTGGTCTTACTTGAATCTCTATAAATAAATAAATAAATAAATAGTGAACAGAAACTCTGTGAACTTACCTCTCAGGAGTAAATCTCTGCAATGAAGATTCAAATTAAAATTCACTGCCAGAGACATTATGACATCACTTTCCTTTATGATGTCACCTTCATGTCAGTGCTGAACATGAGCAGCATGATGTCTGTTGCCATGGCGCTGTGCTCATAAACAAATAACTGCATTTAAAATGGCTGCTCTGGGCAAGGGGAGCGGCCAGTCTTCTTCAATACCATGAATAATTATCATTTGAAATACCTACAATGTAAGCTGGTCCTGTTGCTTTTGCTGGTCTTTCTCTGCTCTGCATACCAGTGATGCCCTTCTACCCAGCGTGCAGATCTACTGTGCTGCTTCACTGCTTTCATTCAGTATTAGGCATGAACAAGGTTTCTGTGATGCCTTTATAATAAGAAAACAAAACAAAAGAGAGTGACTTTTTACAATGAAAACATGTAACTGAAGAAATTAGACCTTTAGTTTTCATTCATCCTTTCAGGTAATTGAAATGATCATGAGTTTCTCTGACATACATTATCTGGACAGCAGTGTGGAGGAGTGGTTAGGACTCTGAACTCTTGACCAGAGGGTTGTGGGTTCAATCCTAGGTGGGGACACTACTGCACAAGGTGCTTTACCTAGATTGCTTCAGTAAAAACCCAACTGTATAAATGGGTAAGTGTATGTAAAACTAATGTGATATCTTATAACAATTGGAAGTTGCCCTGGATAAGGGTGTCTGTTAAGACATTAATAATATCTGATTTCTTTATTCATTCAATACATTTAGTTTATTAACCTGCTCTGTCACTCCACTGGGTAGTTATTCATATAATAAAAAGCATTTCATTCAAAGAGCTTTAGTTTTCTAACGCCTCTCAGGTTTTTCTTGTGGAATGGGACGCTTTTTAATCACAATAAGACACCTCAGGACATCTTTTCAAAGCTTTTACGCCAGTCTTTAATGAACTCCTATTTATTTTAAAGAGGTAAACCACCTGTTCATTTTACAAAACTAGAACCACACAGCTGAGTGATACACTGTATTTCAAGCCCTCTTCAGCGCTCTCAGTGTGTTTAGTTTTTCATGGTGTAACATTAACATGATGTCTTGTCCTTTTTTAAATCAATAGCAGTTAATTAAAGGCTGGAGGAAGCGCTTTGATAATGCGTCCCCTCGAGTCTCACAGAGCAGCGCACTCCTTGGCGTGTCTCATTGCTGGTGACTCTTCTGCTGCTGTGGACGCGGCTCTGTTGCCTGGTTTAGTTCGCAGCGCAGTCTGAGGAAGAGTCTAAATCTGTGCCGCTGGACAGCAGGGAGGAATACTGTCCTGGATAAAGAATAGGAGACAATAAGACAGTTTAAGAGAAACTAAATAAAAGCATGGGGTAGAAATAGCAGAGGTTACTGCCTGGAAGTTTACTCGTAAAGAATGACCTTTCTGAGACCCTGTGCTGTATTTACCAAAAACAAGTTCACACGCCCTGAACCTGCAAGACTAGCGAAGAGAAAGCTATGAAACTGCGAGCATGCCTGCGCCATTGTGGATCTGTTTGTGACAACGACGCTCAACTTGAATTAACCTGATATACTTCTAAAAAACATTATCAGGGGTATCGCGTTAGTGTTTGAACATCTCATTCGGAAGAAGAGGACGGGAAATATCAATATAATTACACGAAACACAGATTATATATCTGCGTGAAACTCGCTGCATCGACGCTGCTGCCGCCTGATAGAGAAAGGACTATACCAACTCCGGCATGGGGGAGGGGGTACCTGAATTCAAATTGTATTCACTGGGAAAAATATAGAGCTACAAACAGCTCGATTTTGATGTTAAAATTGAAAGTCATATTCATTTTTTATTAAAAGATCCGCGGTATCACAATTCCCTTTGCGGTTCATATTAGATGAATTGTTAAACCGCGCTGATCGGTTTGTATTTTGTGATTGGTATATTCCTCGTCCTGTGGGAGACAGACCCGTTCAGACACTGAGGGAGAGCAGAGAGGAGGTGAGAGAGTCTGCATGGAGCTCTACAATGTGTTTATAAACTACAGAGCGCTGTTATATTGTATTATTTTGAAAGGTCCGGGTTGTAGTGTGGTAGGAGCGCGTTGTTTTATCCGTTCAGACACTGAGGGAGAGCAGAGAGGAGGTGAGAGAGTCTGCATGGAGCTCTACAATGTGTTTATAAACTACAGAGCGCTGTTATATTGTATTATTTTGAAAGGTCCGGGTTGTAGTGTGGTAGGAGCGCGTTGTTTTATCCGTTCAGACACTGAGGGAGAGCAGAGAGGAGGTGAGAGAGTCTGCATGGAGCTCTACAATGTGTTTATAAACTACAGAGCGCTGTTATATTGTATTATTTTGAAAGGTCCGGGTTGTAGTGTGGTAGGAGCGCGTTGTTTTATCCGTTCAGACACTGAGGGAGAGCAGAGAGGAGGTGAGAGAGTCTGCATGGAGCTCTACAATGTGTTTATAAACTACAGAGCGCTGTTATATTGTATTATTTTGAAAGGTCCGGGTTGTAGTGTGGTAGGAGCGCGTTGTTTTATCCGTTCAGACACTGAGGGAGAGCAGAGAGGAGGTGAGAGAGTCTGCATGGAGCTCTACAATGTGTTTATAAACTACAGAGCGCTGTTATATTGTATTATTTTGAAAGGTCCGGGTTGTAGTGTGGTAGGAGCGCGTTGTTTTATCCGTTCAGACACTGAGGGAGAGCAGAGAGGAGGTGAGAGAGTCTGCATGGAGCTCTACAATGTGTTTATAAACTACAGAGCGCTGTTATATTGTATTATTTTGAAAGGTCCGGGTTGTGGTGTGGTAGGAGCGCGTTGTTTTATCCGTTCAGACACTGAGGGAGAGCAGAGAGGAGGTGAGAGAGTCTGCATGGAGCTCTACAATGTGTTTATAAACTACAGAGCGCTGTTATATTGTATTATTTTGAAAGGTCCGGGTTGTAGTGTGGTAGGAGCGCGTTGTTTTATCCGTTCAGACACTGAGGGAGAGCAGAGAGGAGGTGAGAGAGTCTGCATGGAGCTCTACAATGTGTTTATAAACTACAGAGCGCTGTTATATTGTATTATTTTGAAAGGTCCGGGTTGTAGTGTGGTAGGAGCGCGTTGTTTTATCCGTTCAGACACTGAGGGAGAGCAGAGAGGAGGTGAGAGAGTCTGCATGGAGCTCTACAATGTGTTTATAAACTACAGAGCGCTGTTATATTGTATTATTTTGAAAGGTCCGGGTTGTAGTGTGGTAGGAGCGCGTTGTTTTATCCGTTCAGACACTGAGGGAGAGCAGAGAGGAGGTGAGAGAGTCTGCATGGAGCTCTACAATGTGTTTATAAACTACAGAGCGCTGTTATATTGTATTATTTTGAAAGGTCCGGGTTGTAGTGTGGTAGGAGCGCGTTGTTTTATCCGTTCAGACACTGAGGGAGAGCAGAGAGGAGGTGAGAGAGTCTGCATGGAGCTCTACAATGTGTTTATAAACTACAGAGCGCTGTTATATTGTATTATTTTGAAAGGTCCGGGTTGTAGTGTGGTAGGAGCGCGTTGTTTTATCCGTTCAGACACTGAGGGAGAGCAGAGAGGAGGTGAGAGAGTCTGCATGGAGCTCTACAATGTGTTTATAAACTACAGAGCGCTGTTATATTGTATTATTTTGAAAGGTCCGGGTTGTAGTGTGGTAGGAGCGCGTTGTTTTATCCGTTCAGACACTGAGGGAGAGCAGAGAGGAGGTGAGAGAGTCTGCATGGAGCTCTACAATGTGTTTATAAACTACAGAGCGCTGTTATATTGTATTATTTTGAAAGGTCCGGGTTGTAGTGTGGTAGGAGCGCGTTGTTTTATCCGTTCAGACACTGAGGGAGAGCAGAGAGGAGGTGAGAGAGTCTGCATGGAGCTCTACAATGTGTTTATAAACTACAGAGCGCTGTTATATTGTATTATTTTGAAAGGTCCGGGTTGTAGTGTGGTAGGAGCGCGTTGTTTTATCCGTTCAGACACTGAGGGAGAGCAGAGAGGAGGTGAGAGAGTCTGCATGGAGCTCTACAATGTGTTTTTAAACTACAGAGCGCTGTTATATTGTATTATTTTGAAAGGTCCGGGTTGTAGTGTGGTAGGAGCGCGTTGTTTTATCCGTTCAGACACTGAGGGAGAGCAGAGAGGAGGTGAGAGAGTCTGCATGGAGCTCTACAATGTGTTTATAAACTACAGAGCGCTGTTATATTGTATTATTTTGAAAGGTCCGGGTTGTAGTGTGGTAGGAGCGCGTTGTTTTATCCGTTCAGACACTGAGGGAGAGCAGAGAGGAGGTGAGAGAGTCTGCATGGAGCTCTACAATGTGTTTTTAAACTACAGAGCGCTGTTATATTGTATTATTTTGAAAGGTCCGGGTTGTAGTGTGGTAGGAGCGCGTTGTTTTATCCGTTCAGACACTGAGGGAGAGCAGAGAGGAGGTGAGAGAGTCTGCATGGAGCTCTACAATGTGTTTATAAACTACAGAGCGCTGTTATATTGTATTATTTTGAAAGGTCCGGGTTGTAGTGTGGTAGGAGCGCGTTGTTTTATCCGTTCAGACACTGAGGGAGAGCAGAGAGGAGGTGAGAGAGTCTGCATGGAGCTCTACAATGTGTTTATAAACTACAGAGCGCTGTTATATTGTATTATTTTGAAAGGTCCGGGTTGTAGTGTGGTAGGAGCGCGTTGTTTTATCCGTTCAGACACTGAGGGAGAGCAGAGAGGAGGTGAGAGAGTCTGCATGGAGCTCTACAATGTGTTTATAAACTACAGAGCGCTGTTATATTGTATTATTTTGAAAGGTCCGGGTTGTAGTGTGGTAGGAGCGCGTTGTTTTATCCGTTCAGACACTGAGGGAGAGCAGAGAGGAGGTAAGAGAGTCTGCATGGAGCTCTACAATGTGTTTTTAAACTACAGAGCGCTGTTATATTGTATTATTTTGAAAGGTCCGGGTTGTAGTGTGGTAGGAGCGCGTTGTTTTATCCGTTCAGACACTGAGGGAGAGCAGAGAGGAGGTGAGAGAGTCTGCATGGAGCTCTACAATGTGTTTATAAACTACAGAGCGCTGTTATATTGTATTATTTTGAAAGGTCCGGGTTGTAGTGTGGTAGGAGCGCGTTGTTTTATCCGTTCAGACACTGAGGGAGAGCAGAGAGGAGGTGAGAGAGTCTGCATGGAGCTCTACAATGTGTTTATAAACTACAGAGCGCTGTTATATTGTATTATTTTGAAAGGTCCGGGTTGTAGTGTGGTAGGAGCGCGTTGTTTTATCCGTTCAGACACTGAGGGAGAGCAGAGAGGAGGTGAGAGAGTCTGCATGGAGCTCTACAATGTGTTTATAAACTACAGAGCGCTGTTATATTGTATTATTTTGAAAGGTCCGGGTTGTAGTGTGGTAGGAGCGCGTTGTTTTATCCGTTCAGACACTGAGGGAGAGCAGAGAGGAGGTGAGAGAGTCTGCATGGAGCTCTACAATGTGTTTATAAACTACAGAGCGCTGTTATATTGTATTATTTTGAAAGGTCCGGGTTGCAGTGTGGTAGGAGCGCGTTGTTTTATCCGTTCAGACACTGAGGGAGAGCAGAGAGGAGGTGAGAGAGTCTGCATGGAGCTCTACAATGTGTTTATAAACTACAGAGCGCTGTTATATTGTATTATTTTGAAAGGTCCGGGTTGTAGTGTGGTAGGAGCGCGTTGTTTTATCCGTTCAGACACTGAGGGAGAGCAGAGAGGAGGTGAGAGAGTCTGCATGGAGCTCTACAATGTGTTTATAAACTACAGAGCGCTGTTATATTGTATTATTTTGAAAGGTCCGGGTTGTAGTGTGGTAGGAGCGCGTTGTTTTATCCGTTCAGACACTGAGGGAGAGCAGAGAGGAGGTGAGAGAGTCTGCATGGAGCTCTACAATGTGTTTATAAACTACAGAGCGCTGTTATATTGTATTATTTTGAAAGGTCCGGGTTGTAGTGTGGTAGGAGCGCGTTGTTTTTGTGTGTGTGTGTGTGTGTTGTATTTGTGAAGCGGCGTGTCTGTGTCAGCGCGTTTGTTTTTATTCATATCTCTCAGTTGCAGTCTGCGTGCCGCGGGCTCAGTGCTGCACGAGTGGCGGGTTTCCCGCCATATTTGGTTGTTTTGAAAGCATCTCGCGGGTAAATGTTCTTTAGCAGTCTGTTTCTCGTGCGTGTTTTTTAATATTCGATTATGAGGTCATCACCAGCGCAGAACTCCAATCCCCACAATTCCGTGTAATAATAAAAAGGGGTGAGTAGCCCTCCAGATGAAACGTGATTGGATTAATTTTGAATGCGTGTTTGTTTTAAATCCACGACAACAATAAACTATTCTGATTGTCAAAACGTGTAATACACATATTAACGAACATAACAAATACGGGTTCAATACTGATATATAGACTATACTACAACTTATAAGAAAATAAGAGATCATTGCCACTCAGCTGTTTTAAGATACAAATCCCTGTTCAATTTGTATAAAAAGATAACACATTTTAACATAAACATTAAGTATAATTGCACATAAATATAAATAACATGATAAATGCACGATTAGTCACGTGTACAAAGGATGGATTTATTCATTTTATTTTAGTATTTGTTTACAAAGGGTGGTAAGGTTAAGTTACATTTGTAAACGCTGGTAAGTGTAAATATTACAATACAATGAATAAATGCATTATTTTGTTTGTGACTAATCATGCATTTACTGTTCTATTTATTCTTATGTGCAATTATATTTATGATCACGTGTGTTATCCACTGTGATGAAATGATAATGGATAATAACACAACACAGTATTATATTAATTAAGTTAACGGTATGTTAAAGTGTTATTATTTTTTTATTTGTTTAGCGTACATTATTAGCAAAATATTTGACACGTAAAATGTAGCTTTTAATAATGATTCTGAGATGTTTTTTTAAAAAACTTAAGTTTGCTATGTTTTACAATGTTATGGTAACAAGTATAAAACTAACACTGATCAGCCTCAGACAGATATACAGGGATTAGAGCGATTAAAGTTAAGATAGAAAATGTTAGATGGCATGAACAATCCCGTTTAATTTCAGAAATTCGCGCATATGCAGTATATATATACAATATCTACCTTTTTCACTGCCCACCAAGTTCCCATGACCCCGCCTCCTTGTTTCCTCAGGACTGGTTAATATGGGGATTCTTGCACGTGATTGACACTCGTATCTGTGTGTAATCGTCACCAGTGTAAGAACTCTAATACAAAAACGATTTTAATTGTACCGATAAATTACGGCTGTAAGGTTTTAAACGGTAAACTTGGATTAAAAATATTTGTTTAAAATGTATTATACTTTTAAACGCAACTTAACAGTAAAATATATTATCATTATTTTTGCATGTTTTCCACAAAGATACATTTCCTTTTCTATATGTATGCAGTGTTTGCTCCAGGACTTGCAGACTGAGGGTCAATGTGACCCCCTCTCAATTTTAGGGGGCTATTTTCTTCAGTGAGGGGGTCAATATGTTTGATTCAGAACCAACCACCATTTCTTATTTTTGTTTGTTTTAAATATGCCAGCAGAGTTTACTGACCTTTTGTTTCTGAAGAACAAAAAATAAAACTGTAAAGCTGTAGATACAACCAAGGTGTCTCTACAATACTCACTGTCACTGTTGGGGACAATATTGGGAAATGTGTCACAGTGATAAAAACATAAGAAAGTTTCCAAACGAGAGGAGGCCATTCAGCCCATCTTGCTCGTTTGGTTGTTAGTAGCTTATTGATCCCAGAATCTCATCAAGCAGCTTCTTGAAGGATCCCAGGGTGTCAGCTTCAGCAACATTACTGGGGAGTTGGTTCCAGACCCTTGCAATTCTCTGTGTAAAAAAGTCCCTGCTATTTTCTGTTCTGAATGCCCCTTTATCTAATCTTCATTTGTGACCCCTGGTCCTTGTTTCTTTTTTCAGGTCAAAGAAGTCCCCTGGGTCGACATTGTCAATACCTTTTAGGATTTTGAATGTTTGAATCAGATTGCCGCGTAGTCTTCTTTGTTCAAGACTGAATAGATTCAATTCTTTTAGCCTGTCTGCATACGACATGCCTTTTAAACCCGGGATAATTCTGGTTGCTCTTCTTTGCACTCTTTCTAGAGCAGCAATATCCTTTTTGTAACGAGGTGACCAGAACTGAACACAATATTCTAGGTGAGGTCTTACTAATGCATTGTAAAGTTTTAACATTACTTCCCTTGATTTAAATTCAACACTTCTCACAATATATCCGAGCATCTTGTTGGCCTTTTTTTTATAGCTTCCCCACATTGTCTAGATGAAGACATTTCTGAGTCAACATAAACTCCTAGGTCTTTTTCATAGTTCCCTTCAATTTCAGTATCTCCCATATGATATTTATAATGCACACTGGTTACCTCGCTCCATTTTGAGGTTTCTCCTCTAATCAGTACTTTCTGTTTTTTACATGTTAACCACTCCCTAATCCATGTGCATGCATTTCCTTGAATCCCTACTGCGTTCAGTTTGAGAATTAATCTTTTATGCGGGACTTTGTCAAAAGCTTTCTGGAAATCTAAATAGACCATGTCGTATGCTTTGCAGTTATCCATTTTCAATGTTGCATCCTCAAAAAAGTCAAGCAGGTTAGTTAGACACAATCTCCCTTTCCTAAAACCATGCTGACTGTCTCCCAGGATATTGTTACCATATAGGTAATTTTCCATTTTGGATCTTATTATAGTTTCCATAAGTTTACATATAATACAAGTCAGGCTTATTGGTCTGTAGTTACCTGGTTTGGTTTTGTCTCCCTTTTTGTGGATCGGTATTACGTTTGCTATTTTCCAGTCTGTCGGTACAACCCCTGTGTCAAGAGACTATTGCATGATCTTGGTTAGCGGTTTGTAAATGACTTCTTTCATTTCTTTGAGTACTATTGGGAGGATCTCATCTGGCTCAGGGGATTTGTTTATTTTAAGAGCTCCTAGGCCCTTTAACACTTCTGCCTCTGTTATGCTAAAGTTATTGGATAGGAACAGGTCGACATGTGGGGCATGTTGTCCGTGTCCTCCTTCGTAAAAACCTGTGAAAAGTAATCATTTAATATATTTGCTATTTTTTTTTTCTTCATCTATGATTTTGCCATTTGTGTCTCTTAGACATTTAACCTCCTCTTTGAATGTTCTCTTGCTGTTATAATATTGGAAAAACATTTTGGAATTGGTTTTAGCCCCCTTAGCAATATTGATTTCTATCTCTCCCTTGGCCTTTCTAACTTCCTTTTTGACTTGTGTTTGCAGTTCCAAGTACTCTTTCTGTGTGCTTTGTTTTTGGTCCCTTTTAAACGCTCTGTAAAGTGCCTTTTTTCGCTGAATATATTTTTTAATTGATCTATTAAGCCATTTTCGGCCATTTTGTTTTAGATTTAGATTTGTCTACTTTTGGGATGTAATTGTTTTGCGCATCTAGTACTACATTTTTAAAAAACAGCCATCCTTTTTCTGTGGATGTTTTCTCTATTTTACTCCAATCTACTTATGTTAGTCTCTGTTTAATACCTTCATAGTTTGCTTTTCTAAAATTGTAAACCTTAGCTTTAGTCATTACTTTTGGGGTTTTAAAAAATAGGAAGTTGAAATCCCCCATTAGTATGGCTTCTCCTTTTCTACACGCATTTCGAATGTCATTGTATAACAGATTATTTTGCTCAGCATCTGAATTTGGCGGTCTATAGCATGCTCCTATTATGCCCTGTGACAGGGAACCGGGTCGCTGGTTCCTGCGCAAGTGTGTGCCTTTAGAAAATCAGCTGCGACGCGCGGTTGGAGACACGTTGCCAAGCAACCCGTTGAGTGGCAGGCTCGTCCTGAGCTAAAGAGATTGGGTGGTCTGGATTGGCTGGGGGGCGTGCCTGCGGATGCTGCTCAGAGCTCAAAAAGCAGCTGCGCTACAGCTCGGGGCTGCTGCAAGGCCATTGATGTACAGACGGTCGCTGAGTGAGAGTGTTTACATCCAGGAGGGAAGCGTCCGCTCTGCGGGAACGACTACTACGGATATGTAACAGGGTGAAGTGTTACATGTGTGGGGAGTCACTGGAAAATACTGACAGACACAGAGCACTGGTGCTGATACGCCGCTCAGGTGCGCAGATTAAATGTTAACACCGAGCTGACACGAGGGTACCAGCGATGGTAGACCTAGTGTCACATTTAATAAAGCAATAAAAACAAAACAAAAAAAAAGGTGAAACTAAAAGTTTGCCACACAAAATGACGAGCGCTAGTCCCACTAAAAGGAACGTCCCGCTCCAGGAACCTACTACTCTACGGTAACCCTCTTTATACTGTTTTGGGATCCACCTCTCCTAAGCTGACCTACTTCTGTTGTGTTATTTCTGAAGTCCTGGCCTCCCAGCGACTCCGGGCCATTCTGACGGTCCTGGCTGGGCAGTCGCCTTCACAGGCCCTGTCTTTCAGTTAAAGGGCTCCGCAGTTAACGTGTCCCTCCTGGATGTAAACACTCTCACTCCGCACCCGTCTGTACAGCAATGGCCTTGCAGCAGCCCCGAGCTGTAGCGCAGCTGCTTTTTGAGCTCCGCGCAGCATCCCCAGGCACGCCCCCCAGCCAATCCAGACCACCCGATCACTTTAGCTCAGGACGAGCCTGCCACTCAACTGGTTGCTTAGCAACGCGTCTCCAACTGCGCGTCGCAGCTGATTTTCTACAGGCACACACTTGCGCAGGAACCAGCGACCCGGTTCCCCGTCACATGCCCTTTGAATTTTTGTCCATTATTCTGACCCGTATTGATTCTGCATTGTTTTCTTTGTCCTGATTTAACACCTGGGCTTCAAGACTATTTCTTATGTATAGCGCTACCCCTCCGCCTCTTCTGTCCTGCCTGTAATGTACCAGATCACATTAGAACAGGGGTTTCCAATCTTTTTAAGCTGCATACCCCTTTCCAAAAAATGTAGTCCATCACATGCCCCCATCTGAGAGAGTCATAATAAAATGAAAACAGAAAAAAGAGTTCTGTGCAATAACATGATACAACAAAACGCACAAACGCTAGCCTCAATCACTCAGAAATGACATTGGACTATTCCGTGATAGCAAATGGCAATCATGTATTTTTTATTGATAATAAAATTACAGAAAAAAAAGACAAAGTACACTATCCACGCATCTCTACAGCTGACCTCATTACGAGAACATATTGCTGGCATTTTTAAATTCTTGGTGACTAAAATGTACAGTACTGATGCTAATAAAACGCTTACCTAGTATCAGTGTGATGGATGTCCCTGCTTGTTACCACACAAATCACTGATGATGGCAGGGAAACTGGAGAGAGCTTCAGTCGCAAGACATTTTTGGCGTTTTTAATCTCTGAAGGTATTTTGTCTTGATCACCTTTGCTAGTAATGTTCTAGTACTGAGCCAACAATCCATATTTTTTCACTGGATTGAAAGCTAAAAACTCTTAACTCTCACACCAGATGTAACTGCTTGTCAAATTGGACCGCATGGCAATACTTTGGTTTCTGATTGGCCATAAATTGTACAAGTTGCAGTACAATCTTATATACAGTAAATTAGTTAAACACTAGGCATTTAGTTTTTATTTAAATATTTTTTTTTTATTCCAAAGACAGACTGCAGTAACCGCCCAACTGTTTATATGACATTTAAACAACAGGGCTTATTTAAAACATACATATTTAATATGTAGTCATGTGTGCACTGAACGCTCTGTCACAGCACATCAGTCTGGTGTTAGTGTGGATTACATGACAAAAGTTTGCAACAGATTGGCAAGTGGTACTAAATCAAATGAAATAAAATGCATTGTCCGCCATTCAAACCCCAGTTTAGAAGAAACCACATTACCAACAGATACAGTTTAATAGTAGTGTTTAAATGCCATGGTCCTGACTGGTAAATTCGTACCTTCCAGCTGCCCCTTTATTTTGACAATTTCCATATCAAAAATGGCATTTTTTTCTTGACGTTTTTCATTCTTGGCCCCCAAGTAAATATTTGACAGTTTTCAAAACAATTTGCTTTATTTTACAACAGACGTTGATGTTAATATGATAACCTTGTATATCTGCTTCAGGTACTGTATTTAATTTTTTTTCAAGGTTAAACGATGTCCCATGTTACACAGAACTCTAAAAATAAAATGTCAAATATACAATATGTATTTCGTTGGTGCTTACGCTGTTTTATTTGTCCATATTGTATTGTGTGTGTTCAACAGGACATCTGCAATTACAGAACAACTTATAATTATTCAAGTGGGTTGAAACGAGCAACTGTGAAAGAGGGGGACGCTGGGAAATGAAATCTTTATTTTATTGTGTGTGTTCAAATGGACATCTGTAATTGCAGAACAACTCACTATTCAAGAAAGCTGAACCGAGCAGCTGTGAAACAGAGGGACGCTGGGAAATGAAATCTTTATTTTATTGTGTGTGTTCGACTGGACATCTGTAATTACAGAACAACTCACTATTCAAGAAAGCTGAACCGAGCAGCTGTGAAACAGAGGGACGCTGGGAAATGAAATCTTTATTTTTTCATGTTAATGCGCAAGCGCCGCTGTGAAGGTGAGGGACGCTTGGAACTAGTATTGTATCAGACAACAGCTTTGATTTTTAATGAAAAAAAAGTTTTTTGGTTCTGGACATATTTAGTTTCCAGCCAACAATATAGGAGTGAATGCAACTAAAAATTGAATCTTGTGTGCTGTGTTTAAGTTTAATTTAAATATTGACTTTTTATGGAGCTTATGGAGAATGGTTTGTTGTAAAATCGACTGTGAATGTTTGTTTTTTTATGCTATTAAAATAGATTACATTTTAGTGCTAACTTACAGTCCTCCTTTATGCTTTTATGTTTATGGTACGCGCTTTGAGTAACAGAGAGGTTAAAATATGACTTGAAATATAGGAAGTAAAATATAAAATTAGTGAAACTAAATGTATGGCCGTTTAAACGGTTAAAAGACCAGATTAACAATGGGTTTAAATGTGTAGTCAAACATAGATTTACAGCCCTAATTTAAAACGTATACATTCTAAAGAAGTGGTTAAATGTTGAATAATATGCCAGACGTATAGCATGACAAATTTCACCAAATGCATATATTAATGTATTCATTTTAGTTATTTATCATCATATACAGTACTAGTTTGTCGCGTATTTGACTGCTGTGGTGCCACAGTAAGGGCTTCTATTATAAAAAGGAAGGGGTTTGACAGTTGCCTCCAAGTAGCTTTTCTAATTGGTGCAACAGAAAGATTGACACCGAGGCGGGTTTTATTCTCTGTTGATCTGGCGCTTCATTGGTGCTCTGCTCATGCTGTAGTAGGCATGGTACTCTTGTCAGCAATGCCATCTTTGAACATCCGGGAAAACAAATTGATTTCAGAGTTCAGATCTTCTTGATCGATACTGTAAGTGGTGGAAACAGCGCCAACACTTTCATCTGATGGGCTCTCAGAAGAGAGAACGTCTGCAAGGGACTTGAAAATGAACAGGTCATTCTCGGAAAAGCGGTCTTCTACCTCCTCAATAAGGGTATCCAGAGGGCTGTACAGTATTTCAGTCCTGTAGTAGTCCTCGGGCTTTTCAAAAGAGGACTTTACCTCTCCTCCAAGTTTTGTGGGAGTAACCCGTTTGCGTGGCACACAAGGGCCAGAATAACCGTTTTTCTGGCACAGTTCATTGACGTGATTAAAGGTTTGGGATGCAAAATCATCACTTCTCATTTCCTTTAGTACAGACACTGTGGATTTAGCCATCGCCATTGCTGTTTGATATGTAAAGTCTTTTGATTGAAGAAATTTGGACAGGTGGTTTGTTTGCATTAGCACTCTCCGCATAAAAAACATGCAGTACAGAAAGTTGAAGTCTTGCACATTTCTGAGAAGTGCATAAGCTTCAGTTCCAGCTTTTGAACCCCCATGTGCAATTTCGTTCAGAGCTTGAACCATTTCATCAAAATTTTCCAATACAGCTCTGATAGCCTCAACTCGATAGTTCCAACGAGTGTCGCTGAGTGATTTAAGAGTAGCTGGCCCCGCAGAATACGTTTTTTGTGACGTAATTTTTTTCAACCACAGCATGTCTCTTTGAGCTTACTTCAATGAAATTTCGTAGAGCCTGGAGAATTCCGTAAGCATTTCGGACAACTGGAATGCAGGAAACCATGTCCACTACGCACAGATTTAATATATGAGCATAACAGTGAACTAACAGTAAGCTAGAGGATTTTCGCAAAGTATCCGTGTGGCCACACCTTTGTAGGGTCCTCTCATGTTGGCGGCTCCATCATAACATTGACCTCTTAGAGCTGAAATATCAAGTCCCAAGGCTGATAATGTACTCTTGATCAGTGTGGCAAGTGAAGCCCTGTCCGTCTGCAGCGTTCTGTAGAAGCCAATAAACCGCTCCTGTACTTCAAATGACTGGTTTACGTAACGCACCATGAGAGCAACTTGCTCGTGTCTTGACAGATCCAGTGTTTCGTCTGCAATGATGGAAAACACTTCAACACTGAATCTATTACTTGTGAAGCCATGAGTTTGATTATTTCATTCTGACACAAGCTGTGTAGGTAGGTGTAGTATTTCTCTCGGTTAACCATAAATCGTTGAATCAGTTCGTTGTCTGTGCTACACAGTTTCATCAATTCCCGCAAATGGCCTTGATTTGTGGAATCCATTCCCTCTTCGTGTCCCCTCAAAGGTATACCCTGGCAAGTGCAAAATAAAGTACTCTCTATTACAGTTTCTAAATATGCTCTGTTGTCCGCCACTCTTTTTTTCTTTTGACTATCAAGCTGGGACGCAACACTCCCTGTTTTACAGGATTGCAGCCTACCCTTCCATTTAGCAATGGCTTCTAGATGAGCTTCACACTTTGAATGTTCCCGAAATCTTTCATTTGCTTTCTTCCATGTTTACTCAACCAGTAACTCAATGCCAGGTCACTGTTTGGCCCATTGCCAAATGCTCAGCAGCAAAAGCAGAAAGCTCTGTCATCACGTACACTGTATTCAAGCCATTTATACTCATTGTACCACACTTGCCTGAATTTTCTGGTTTTGATCCCACAGGCACTGGCTGGAAAATCAATTACTGGCTGATACGGACCTTCTTCGATATATTCCAAAGCTGCGTCCGGTCCAAGGCAAGGGTCTCCTATCGACAGACTCGACAGCTGCACCCGCACTAACCAGAGCGTTTGAAATGGTATCGTCACTCTCGCTGCTGCTAACATTCTGAACTACAGAAGAGTCAGGTTCAGTTTCTGTTGATGTCTCTGGCGTTGGTGGTTTAGATGTTTTTTGTTGTTGAAAAACTCCAAACGTAGCTGTCTTTTTGCCATTTTAAGATATTTTCGACTGCCGCGCTGACTGAAAAAGTGTCTCTCACGAGAACAAGTATAACGGTGAACGGTCAGACACTCGTTCTCGCGAGAACAAATATAACGGTGTGGTTATGTTATTAAGGTTTGAAAGTTTGAAATAAACTACTGCGCACTCACACATTCTCTACCCACTTACGAAAAACATTAGAACAAATACTGTGTGTGTGTGTATATATATATATATATAATATAAAATAAAAAATATATTAAATAATAAAACCTGGCAGAAATCTGGAAATCTGGGGGGGCACGTGACCAGGCATGCCCCCGCTACCCGTCACCACTGCTTTCAAATACTGTTCCACGAAAAAAGTTAAGCAGGTACGTCATGTATTTTAAAGTTCCCTAACAATCCAGTTAACCCACACATTTTAACATCCATGTAACTGCTGTAAGTTACTTTTGTACATGTCCAACTACTAAAACACAGAAATACCTGTAAATGAAAGTAACTTTAATTTCTTACCGATAGGCCTACTGTATTACTGTGATAAAAAAAAAAAACAAGCATGTAGTTATATTGTCATCTCAAAACATGTTAGATGTAAAATAATGTGATATCTTGTAACAATTGTAAGTCCCCCTAGATAAGGGCATTTGCTAAGAAATAAAAAATAATAATAATTAATAATAATAATGTACACAAAGCCAGAAAAAATATATAGATCAGCTATGTGTTATCATTTAACATGATAAAACACATAAGAACGATTAAACAAACATCCATTTAAAAATAATAAACTGCTATTACACTATGTAACACAATTTTTGTTCCTGGGTAGTAAGTGTTATTTCCTAATTGCTTATGCCTCAAAAGTATAGAAAATGGCTATTATTCCCCACAAACTTTGCTTTTGTGACCAGGACAGTGATATTTTGAAATTTACCTATTTCCAATGAGAAAACGGGCGAATTTGTGTCTTTTCGTTCACATAAAGTCAGAAAAAAACAACAAATTAACATGTATTTATACTAAAGTAATACAAAAATGACTACAAAAGATTTAGAAGTGAGTAGTTTTTCGAGATTTACGATTATACTGTAAATCACTTTCACGAATCAGCCCCCAAATGTAGTCTCCCATCATGTTCTCGTTATACTGTCCTTGGTAGCGGCGTTCAAAGTCCAGTATATCCTGGTGGAAGCGCTCGCCTTGCTCCTCCGAGTACGCTCCCATGTTCTCCTTGAATTTATCAAGATGAGCATCAAGGATATGGACTTTGAGGGACATCCTACAGCCCATTGTGCTGTAGTTCTTCACCAGAGTCTCAACCAGCTCCACATAGTTTTCGGCCTTGTGATTGCCCAGGAAGCCCCGAACCACTGCGACAAAGCTGTTCCAAGCCGCTTTCTCCTTACTAGTGAGCTTCTTGGGGAATTCATTGCACTCCAGGATCTTCTTTATCTGTGGTCTGACGAAGACCCCGGCTTTGACCTTTGCCTCAGACAGCTTAGGGAAGAATTCTTTGAGGTACTTGAAGGCTGCCGACTCCTTATCTAGAGCTCTGACAAATTGTTTCATAAGGCCCAATTTGATGTGCAGTGGTGGCATCAGCACCTTCCGGGGGTCCACCAGTGGCTCCTACTTGACGTTGTTCCTCCCCACAGAGAACTCGGTCCGCTGTGGCCAGTCCCGCCTGTGGTAGTGCGCCTTGGTGTCCCTGCTGTCCCAAAGGCAAAGATAGCAGGGAAACTTGGTAAAACCGCCTTGGAGACCCATCAGGAATGCCACCATTTTGAAGTCTCCTATGACCTTGATACCATCTCAGAAAAATGCAGATATCTATCCACTTAGGCAGCTGGAACTAAACTGAACTGGTGGGCTTAAGGCCCCTGTATTTATACTACTATTTATATTACTGGAAAGTTCTAGAAAGTTCTAGAAGTTACTCCAAGTTTACTCAGCACTGAATCGATCTGGAATGTTCTGGAAAATAGGTAAATTTCAAAATATCACTGTCCTGGTCACAAAAGCAAAGTTTGTGGGGAATAATAGCCATTTTCTATACTTTTGAGGCATAAGCAATTAGGAAATAACACTTACTACCCAGGAACCAAAAAAAAAAAAAAAAAATTGTTACACGGTGTTATTATGTTTCAGTTTTGTATTCATAAAAAGCCATTACAGGAGCAGCGTATCAGCAGTCTGTCATTAGGGTGAGTTACCAGAGCGTGATGTTTTTATTTATTGTATTTATTGTATTTATTGTATTTATTTATTGTATTTATTGTATTTATTTATTGTATTTATTGTATTTATTTATTTTTTACGTTGATGTTTAAATGTTATTTGCTTATTTAGGGTTTCTTTGCTTAGAAAATATTAACTAGGGCTGTCAGTATACATCAGAATTTAATATGAAGAGTGTGTGTGTGTGTGTGTAGATATGGTTTAAACATTTAAACGCTGACACCTGCATAGCATTTAAACATTCATAAATGTACCAAAAGCACATCCCTAATACCGACCCAGTTTACACCAATCCACTCAATGTTTTATTTTATTTTACTGCAATTATGCTAAGCATGATTTGAAGAGAAGTCTTAGGCGGTGTTTACATGCAAGTTTTAATCGTGTTACTATAGTGCATTCATGACGTGTCACGTGCAAATGAAGCATGATTGTGCTCGTTCCAAAAGTGCACCGCAAAAAAAGTGTGCGACTTAAGTGTCATTATACTTTGGTAAAGCACGGTAAAGTGCACGGTAATTGGCCTAATTAGTCCCATAGCAACAAACTCCACAGTCGTGCAAAATACTTAACGATAGACTTTCATGAAATAACACGATACCTCCTCCACTTCATCTATGTAAAAGAACGCTCTTCTCTGGGATACTGTCTTTCTGTCCTCTGTAGCGTAAGTAAGATTTTCCTTATCCCAGTCTTAATAATACAAATCAGTTAAATATCCATCCATCCATTATTATCAATCCGCTTCTCCTGGTGAGGGTCTGGCTAAATGATATATAAATTGTATATAGAGATGTTGATTTATTTATTTCTTAGCAGACACCCTTATCCAGGGCGACTTACAACTTTTACAAGATATCACATTATTTCACATTATACATCTATGACTATTTTTTTTACATGCAATTACCCATTTATACAGTTGGGTTTTTACTGGAGCAATCTTGGTAAAGCACCTTGCTCAAGGGTACAGCAGCAGTGTCCCCCACCTGGGATTGAACCCACAACCCTCCGGTCAAGAGTCCAGAGCCTTAACCACTACTCCACACTGCTGCAATTATACCAATACAATGATGTCAGCATGAGAACTACTAGATCATTATTACCAGCATTATTATCATAATAATAATACTACGAATAATGTAGCTTTTTTTCCCCGCAGGATGTTTCAAGCTTCCACCCTTTCTGACAGCACGCAACACCAGATTGACCAATTGTGAATTGTTTCACAGTCTCTGTTTTACATGTGAATCCTAAGAATAATTTCTGGAAAATAATAACATAATGGAAATCTAATAGCAGTGTTATTAATATGCAAGAAAATAAACTGGATTGGTGGAGTGCATGGGGAAAGATAAAAGGATAATTTCTGCCATCTACTGGTCACTTTGATTAACTGATTCAAATATTTAAAAGAAAAAGCCATATTTGATTGCAAACTGCTTTTCTTACCTTCTTTAATATGCTTGAAATCATTTTAAAATACACTTTCAATTAAGTACATCTTTGTTGCCTTTACTAGTTTTATTCTTCTAGTTTAATTTAAAACACTGAGGGAGACCCAGTTTTTTTTTTAGTTTTTTTTTTTTTGTATTGCTACATGAAAGAAACACATTTTTATAGGGAACAAGTTTTTTTTTAAAATTAATTATTTTTTTAAATACAGGATATCTGTGGTACTACACTTGGTGAAAATAAACACCAGTTTATAAGCCTTGCTTTCAGATAGTGTTGCACTTCCTTGGTCACCTGGGGGGTGAAATTGTCCCCTCCCCTTGAACGGCTTCTTTCACAGTAACTTAAACTGTGTTCTTGTAATCTCATAGTACTGTATACATCTGTGTAAGGGAACCAAAGCAAATACATGAATTACAAAAACAAATCCCTGTTCAACGTAGACGTGATCTACCAAACTAATGTTATCAATCTCAATTGATTATATATTCAAATTTACTCAGAAATGGGGCGATGATCAAATTCTTTGCATTTGAGGCAACTCCTTTGAGTTACACATTTCAACAAACAAAATACATTTCTTTCACACTAAAACAGGAAGTTATATTCTGTTACTAGAACAGTTTATCAAAAACTTGATAGCATTAACTACAGTTAATTTCTCGAGTCATACAATATTTGATATGTTGAATACTTATCGTTTTTCAACAAAGTAGTCAATCTTCTTTGGTGATGAATCTCTCTCTGGATCTGAAGTTCCAATGAATGAAGACTATACTTTGCTTGAAGTATGCATTATATTGCATCGGCTCGCAATAAACAAATAGTTCTTTTCAAATGGAGATCAACTTGTTGATTTTCCAATAGTCTTGCAGCATTATCTTTGACTTGTCAGGAGTTTTCCCACTGGAAACAGTAGTATTGACCAGACGCAACTCGGTTCAGAGAATGTGTTGCAATTGAAAAGTTATGTAGTTCGTAGAAGTGTTCTTCTCGTTGCAATTCTTGTGGACGGCTAGTACATGACCTTAGGCCCAGCTGCTGGCTATGCTTCCGTTCGTTTCGTGCAGCGACGTGGAAACCAGGACCCGCTTTCAGATCAAGGCAGTGTCCCATTTACTGTTTCAGTCTCTCACAGAGCAAAGTGCTATTCTCCCATTATTCCAGCATACTTTCCCATTAAAAAACTAAATGTTACAAAGTATTTTGTCCTCATCATTCATCTTTGTGGTTGTTTGGTTGATGGTATCAAAGCAATTGAAGGAAATGTTTTCTTGAACCTGAAGGTTCTTACTTAATTTCATTTTCTGCTTTCAGGACTGCCTTATCTTGGTGAAAGCCAAGGATCAAAGATGGAGTCTGTTTACATTAAACAGGAGAAGGTTCTGGAATTGGTACCTGTCCGCATTAAACAGGAGATGCCTGAAGTGGAGCCTGTCCACATTAAAGAAGAGACTGAACTGGAGCCTGTCCACATTAAAGAAGAAGAGACTGAACTGGAGCCTGTCCGCATTAAAGAAGAGACTGAACTGGAGCCTGTCCACATTAAAGAAGAGACTGAACTGGAGCCTGTCCACATTAATGAAGAAGAGACTGAACTGGAGCCTGTCCACATTGAAGAAGAAGAGACTGAACTGGAGCCTGTCCACATTAAAGAAGAGACTGAACTGGAGCCTGTCCACATTAAAGAAGAGACTGAACTGGAGCCTGTCCACATGAAAGAAGAGACTGAACTGGAGCCTGTCCACATGAAAGAAGAGACTGAACTGGAGCCTGTCCACATGAAAGAAGAGACTGAACTGGAGCCTGTCCACATTAAAGAAGAGACTGAACTGGAGCCTGTCCACATTAAAGAAGAGACTGAACTGGAGCCTGTCCACATGAAAGAAGAGACTGAACTGGAGCCTGTCCACATGAAAGAAGAGACGGAACTGGAGCCTGTCCACATTAAAGAAGAGACTGAACTGGAGCCTGTTCACATTAAAGAAGAAGAGACTGAACTGGAGCCTGTCCACATTAAAGAAGAGACTGAACTGGAGCCTGTCCACATTAAAGAAGAGACTGAACTGGAGCCTGTTCACATTAAAGAAGAAGAGACTGAACTGGAGCCTGTCCACATTAAAGAAGAGACTGAACTGGAGCCTGTCCACATTAAAGAAAAAGAGACTGAACTGGAGCCTGTCCACATTAAAGAAGAGACTGAACTGGAGCCTGTCCACATTAAAGAAGAGACTGAACTGGAGCCTGTCCTTATTAATGAGGAGGCTGGAGAGAAACGATATCAATGTACTGACTGTGGGAAGAGTTTCAGTCGTTTAGGAAGCCTAAAAGCACACCAGCGAATTCACACAGGAGAAAAGCTGCATCACTGTGCTGACTGTGGGGAGAGTTTCAGTCGGTTTGGAAACCTAAAAATACATCGGCGAATTCACACTGGAGAGAAGCCGTATAATTGCTCTGATTGTGGGGAGAGTTTTAGTTGGTTAGGAAGCCTAAAAACACACCAGCAAATTCATACAGGAGAGAAACCACATCACTGCTCTGAGTGTGGGAAGAGTTTCAGTTGGTTAGGAAGCCTAAAAACACACCAGCGAATTCACACTGGAGAGAAGCTGTATCAGTGCTCTGACTGTGGGGAGAGTTTCAGTTGGTTAGAAAGCCTAAAAACACACCAGCAAATTCATACAGGAGAGAAACCACATCACTGTGCTGAGTGTGGGAAGAGTTTCACAGCATTACAAGGTCTAAAAAGACACCAGCGAATTCACACTGGAGAGAAGCCATATTACTGTTCTGACCGTGGAGAGAGATTCAGTCGGTCAGGAACACTAAAAATACACCAGCGAATTCACACTGGAGAGAAGCCATATCGCTGTTCTGGCTGTGGGGAGAGTTTCAGTGCGTTAGGAACACTAAAATCCCACCAGCAAATTCACACTGGAGAGAAGCCGTATCACTGTTCTGACTGTGGGGAGAGTTTCAGTCGGTTAGGAAGCCTAAAAACACACCAGCGAATTCATACAGGAGAGAAACCATATCACTGTTCTGAATGTGGGAAGAGTTTCAGACAGTCAGGATACCTAAAAACACACCAGCGAATTCACACTGGAGAAAAGCCGTATCACTGTGCTGACTGTGAGAAGAGCTTCCGTCAGTTAGGACACCTAAAAACACACCAGCGACTTCATGCAGGAGAAAATTCATATAACTGTACTGAGTGTGGGGAGAGTTTCAGTCAGTTAGGAACACTAAAAACACACCAGCAAATTCACACTGGAGAGAAGCCATATCACTGATCTGACTGTGGGGAGAGTTTCAGTCAGTTAGGAAGCTTACAAAAACACCAGCTAATTCACACTGGAGAGAAGCTGCATCACTGTACGGAGTGTGGGAAGAGTTTTAGATGGTTACAAAGTCTTAGCCGGCACCAGAGAACTCGCACATTAGAATAGCCATTCAACTGTACAAAATGTGGCAAGACATTTGCTTACTCCAGGGAAGTGAATTAGCATAAATGCAAGTGTCACAGGGAGCCCTGTAACTGGTTTGTGGAGTGTGTGTGTGCGCTTCGGAGAAATCCACTGCGATGCGCAGCATGAGACGCATTGCTAAGCAACCAGCTGAACGGTAGGCTCGCCCGGACCTGTGCGGATCGGGAGGTCCGGTTTGGCCCGGGGGTGCTGCACAGAGCTCAAAAAGCGGCTGCGCCAGAGCTTGGAAACATGCCATTGACACATGGAGTAGTGTTAAAGTGGTACATCATGGTACGTGTAACAAAACGTGACCCATGAAAGGTCAGAACGTGGTATGCTGTCATGTTGCAAGTGGTACGTAGTCAGATTTTGGTATAGGTGCAATCAATTGAGATCTGATGGGTGTGTTGTCAAAATGAGGTACATACCATTCATTTTACTGTTTTTTGCAAACAAACTGGAAACTCAGTTTCTCTAAAAAGAAAAAAACAATTCGAGAAGTCCACCACAAAGTTGCACGAGTAAAAAAAAAATTATAAGACCCAATGTATTGCATATGATAAATAATATTCACATACCTTTATGATGGTGCAAAAATACAATAAATTACATAAACACAATGTAAGACTGGAAAATATGATACATTCTATTTAAAAATGTAAAAACGAAAACAGCATAACGTACCAGATTTTAATGGGTGCTTCCCTACTTCGCAGAAGTTGTTTAGGCATGCGTAAGCAAGCGCAGTGCGCTGAGTACCACTTTAACATGTACCTGAAAACAACGCGACACCGGTAAGAAATTAGTTACTTTCACCACTGACTATAGCATTTACTTTGACTTCAATTCAGGTAAAATGTGCAAATCTGATTTAGACATTGCCGGAACTGTATATATGCTGTGTTATTAAATAGAACATTTAGTATTATTTGTTTTGCAAAACAGAAGTGTTGTGTTTCACTTTTATTGCATTTGGACTTTTAGTAAGTCTGTAATGCAATGATGCATGTGTTTCAGGTCATTTTATTTCATATAATGTATTTTTAACTTTTCTCTTTTACACGAAAAAAAAATATTATAATGATGTATTTCCCCTTTTCTGTAGTTTCTCAATGGAATAAAAAATGATAAGTGTGAACAACATATTGTTAATGTGTTTTTCCTGCATCCGTAATACATCATTTTCATTTTGGTGAATTAAGGGGTATTGTTGGTTTGTCATTCTTTTTTTTGCTATCAGTCCTTTTGTCATATCAGTCTGATATATCTGCCTGTTTGACAGGGAGAGCAATTTGAGACTTTAATGCCTAGTTTTACATTGAATTTACCGGGTGAATTAATTAATGTTGCTTGCTAATAGTTATGGCGTGTGTTGGGAACGAGTGGAGATTTGGAGCAAAGCACAGAATATTTAATTACACCACAACTTTCTGATATGAATTAAGAAGCTCAAAGTGTGATTATAATTTAGATGATTTATTATTTTTTAAGTATTTTTTTTTTTGTTTTCAGTAAACTCACAATTATTATTATTATTATTATTATTATTATTATTATTATTATTATTAATATTATTATTATTATTATTGTTTTTAGTTCAAACAAATTATATTAGAGGTTCCGGGAGGTCAGCAAAATCAAGTTACATATTTTTCAAGAAGGCGGTTTTTAAAATTTATTTCTACAGTGCTTAAACTTAGAAGATGGTTTAAAGTAGTAAAAAGGGAGGCTCATTTAAAGTCAAATAATTACTTGTTTTACCATGCTGTCATTATTTATTCCTTATAAAACCTAATCCAAATGAGGAAAAAACCTTGGTCTGGGATAGTTGCAGTTGGATTTGTGTGTGTTTTGTCTATGCTACAGCCTAACTCACTTCCAAATTCTTATTCTTACTATGATTGGCTGCAAAGGCAACAGGGCTAATGTTTTGTTGGGTGGTTTTTTTATTGTGCACGGTTTCCTAGTAACTAATATTAATTGTGTAATAGAAAATAAAAAAGGACTCACCATTAATATCTCACAGACACAGAGCCCAAATGTTCGAATCTGAGTCACACAAGGTCGAGTCCGAGTCTGAGTCACGAAAAAATTCCTGAATCTCTGATTCATTTCATTGTGTTCACTCTGCTGCTCCTTCAATACTGCAGGATCCAAGGTGAGACTCCCAGTCAGTGCACACATTTCACCTGGCCTGTCACAGCACACATGCAGGCTTCTTCTTAAACACCACATCCCAGTCTTAGAGATAGTTCATTAAGAAATCATTATGTCCTCATTAAATATGCACAGTTGATTTACAAAATACACATTTTGCAAGTTTGTATTTAATTTTGTTAACACAATTATAAGAAACAAGCTGAACAATCTGTATATATTTTTCCAGGTTCCCCGTGTCTCGCTGGTGGTAAGTCAAGGTAAGTCAGTATTAGCCAGTATGTGTACAGACAGGGGGCAGCACTCGCTATCTCTACCTGTCATCATCCTTTACAGCACTGAAAATGGAGATATTTGACTCATAATCTTTATTCTTTGATTCTTCAATCTAGAGTATTGATAATAACCCTTTGTCAGTAATGTCACAAAGCTGCTGCCTCCACAGAGTGTCTTACAGTTGATACACAGCTGTTCCTTACCCTGAAATGCACTCTGTGATTTCAATGGGACTTGATTACTCTGAAGCCTAGAAGTGTCATCATCCTTTAAAGCTTTTGTTATTGCTGCAGTTAAACTCTGAGCCCTCCTTGTGTGTCTCTGACATCTGTCTCAGGAAAACCTCAGATCAGGATCAGGAGCAGTCAGCAAAGGGGATTGAGCTCTCCAGCTGTGTGCAGCACACTGGAGTGGAACTGGAATAGTGCTGCATTACCATAGACTGGAGTGGAACTGGAATAGTGCTGCATTACCAGAGACTGGAGTGGAACTGGAATAGTGCTGCATTACCAGAGACTGGAGTGGAACTGGAATAGTGCTGCATTACCAGAGACTGGAGTGGAACTGGAATAGTGCTGCATTACCAGAGACTGGAGTGGAACTGGAATAGTGCTGCATTACCAGAGACTGGAGTGGAACTGGAATAGCGCTGCATTACCAGAGACTGGAGTGGAACTGGAATAGTGCTGCATTACCAGAGACTGGAGTGGAACTGGAATAGCGCTGCATTACCATAGACTGGAGTGGAACTGGAATAGCGCTGCATTACCAGAGACTGGAGTGGAACTGGAATAGTGCTGCATTACCAGAGACTGGAGTGGAACTGGAATAGTGATGCATTACCAGAGACTGGAGTGGAACTGGAATAGTGATGCATTACCATAGACTGGAGTGGAACTGGAATAGTGCTGCATTACCATAGACTGGAGTGGAACTGGAATAGTGCTGCATTACCAGAGACTGGAGTGGAACTGGAATATTTGAGCTTGTGTTTAGTACACACTAGCAGCTGAGCTGATAATCGTATTTATGTTATTTTGTGAAAACAATAAAGTGTTAATACTGTATTACAAAAAATGACTCAGTGTTCTGAAGTATACAGAACGTGCGGGTGATGTCATCGGTTGTCATGGCAGCGGCGATCATCACGGGAGTGGTCATCCGGGACAAACGCTTGTGGATTTAGAATAAAAAAAATAATATGCAAGACCAAATTCTAAAGTGCATAGAAATGAAAGTGCTGAGGATGAGAATTCATTGCAGAATGAAATGATGAGGGCTCAGAGGTTTCAGTTAAAATCCCACATACACACATATACAATATATACAAATTCATGACAACACAGGGAGAATATATCTCATACATAATAAAGACAATTCATCTATATAATATTAGAAAGAAAGAAAATAACTCTCCTAACCCATCCCCTCCACCCCAACCTTAAAATAACTCTCCTAACCCCTCCCCTCCACCCCAACCTTAAATACACTTTTTCAAACATCAAAATTCCATACTTTTTTCTAGACTGTCATTTGTTTTTCCCAGACTTGTGTTTTTAGTTTCTACTAGTTTTTCAATAGTTATCCACATAGACGGGCAGCCGCAGAGCATTATAACTTTTTGATTCAGAGCAGAAGTTGCTCCTGGTTTTCTAAAAGTATTTGTCAGAATCTGGAGGTGCATATCTAGCAAGAGACAATGCAGGTATGCAAAAGAGAAGTAAGATACAATCCAAGAAATGTCCAATATTTGAGAACTACGTTGCATTATTTACAAAAATAATACAATAAGTTGTATACTGCAAGTATACATGTGCCAAAATATGATAGTATAATGGTACCAATAGTATACTAAAAGCAGACAATTTTGGCACAAGTATACATGCAGTATAGTACTTTCCTGTAAGGGATGAGATTGGATTCTGAGCCAAACTTCTTTACACCCTCTGTTAAATGTTGAACACTATGGGAGGTGAAAAATAACAAAAATGAAATAACAAATGTGCAAGTGTGGTATATTAAACATACAAGTCAAACACTAAATACAGCACACCCTCGCTATAACAACCCTGTTTGGATCCAAAGCCTTTTGTTCACTATAGTAAAAGGACAACCCAAAACAAACAATATAAACTGTTTTGTTTCAATTGCAAAAGTTAATTTAAATCTTGGTTCATTATTTAAAGAAAAAAAAAAATCAATGTTGCTTTGCCGTGCCGGTTGCATAAGGCATAACGAGCCAACATCAGCAGCAGTTTGATTTTAAAATCAGTATTTAATCGTATAATGAAGGCCATATAGCGAGGATGTAAATAGTACACTCAGCTGACGGTTTGGACCCGAGACAGTTGCTGCACTCGGTACTGTAAGTTACAAGCAAGCGCCATACATTTAAAATAAAATTACCGGTACATTTTATTAATCACATTAATGAAATGAAAAAAGCGATATTAACATGCTACATTTGTACAAACCAAGGGGCTGCAGAAAGAGTTTTTTTAATCCGAGTCAGTGATAATAAGGGCCTGTTCACACTGGAGCTTTTTATCGTACTCAGTACGGTTCGGTTCGTTTGGAGAGCAGTGTGAACATCAAAGTTTGATTGGCAAACAAACCGAACTGAACTGAACTGAGACCACTAGAAGAGATCGTCTCAGACCGTTTGGCAAAATAACTGAGTTCGGTTCGCTTAAAAAACATGAATGTGAACACTGGACGGTCTCGGTTCTTTTGCAAACAGGAAACAAACCCGGTAGATTTGGCTGTACAGTAGCGTACAGTTACTGCATACACAAACAGGTGGTAAAAATGTCCAGATGAGTGATATGGACAACGGGGGAAACAATGGCATTGTTAGAAATGTGATCAGAAAAAAATTTAAAAATCAGACTGACAAAACCCAATGTATTTGCTGTAATATCAACATACCTGGGAATTTATTAAAATTACCGTAGCTCTGGTTGGCTGGTGCGATTGCTATAACCTCTTTTTTAAAAAAAAAAAAAAAAAAAGCTTTTCTTTATTTTTGTAGAATTGTTCAAGTTCATGTTAAATGATGTCAACTGCCTCCAATCGCTTTCATGATTCATCATTGACATTGGGAAAAAAAAATCACATTTGCAGAAAATACAGCTGCATGTGGATCACTGTATACGATGTTGTGCGAGGGAGTGTGCAAGCACCAACTTTATTATACAATATAGTACAGTATGCAAGTTAAACATTCCGTTTTTGGCTCGTTGTCCAGTTTTAAACAAACGTCTGTTTGTTAAAGTTATGCTTGGTGTGTACGTGAATATGTTTACCAGTGCTGCAAAAAAAACCCCAAAAAACTAAAATACAAAGTATTATATTAAAAAAAGGACCAGATTTTTTTTCTAAATTATTATATGTTCCTGATTTTGGTTTAGTAAACTTAAAGAAAGAAAACAATGCTATGCAGTAGGATGTCCGTCTCAGAGTTTGACAAATAGTTCCCAGGTATGAATTACGTGTTCGCTGTTGTCTTGCATAAATGAAATAAAACACAATTTATTTATTCATCGCTGTACACACTCTATGCTAATGTTTTACACGAGGAGCTATATCCCTAAAAAATACATTCCTTTATATCTGTTGTCATTATTACAATACCGTAGCTCTTTTTTTCAATATACGAGAATTTTATATAAATGAAAAAAAAGCAAAACATTAAACAATATATACAGTAGCTACTGTACTACTATTGTATTTGAATATTTACATAGTGTGAAGAAGCAATGCCAGAAAATGTAAACATCCGATGGTCTTTATTAATAAAAAACGAGTTCACTTTATTATTATTTATTTCTTAGCAGACACTCTTATCCAGGGCGACTTACAATTGTTACAAGATATCACATTATTTTTACATAAAATTATAATTTTTTTTACACATTATTTTTACATTCAATTACTCATTTACACAGTTGGGTTTTTACTGGAGCAATCTAGGTAAAGTACCTTACTCAAGGGTACAGCAGCAGTGTCCCCCACTGGGGATTGAACCCACAACCCTCCGGTCAAGAGTCCAGAGCCCTGACCGCTACTCCACACTGCTGCCCTGATTATTTCAATATGAACACAAGTGAACTGAGTCCTGGGAAAACACGTAAGTGAACCACGAAAACGAGCCCCAGTTAATTTCCAAACAAAGTCAGTACGTTTGTATACAAGGCAAGTGTGAACAGCTAGCACATTGATACACTGCTTCAAAACAAACAAACCGATCTGAGGACGTTTGAAATGAGCCCAGTTTGAATACACCCTAACTATCGTATTACATTTTTTTTTTCCTGGGTTGGGAAATAACATTAACGATTTAATAAAGGTAACAACAAGATAACAAAATGTGAATCTCGGTGAGCAGAGTACAGTAGCTTGTAATTCCAGTCTGTAACTTTGTTTAAAAATCATAGCCTTGGCTGTCGTAGACTCCATTTTACCCTTCGTTTCACTGGAGCAGACAGTCATGTGACATATACCAGTGCGCTGACTGGATAGGATTGCTTTTGAGTTGTCAGGGCGTTGTCAGGGGTGTTACACGGGGCAATCCTCGCGGAATTTGGTCACAAGCAACATAGCTGCTACTAGTAAATTGTCTAGACAGTTACTGCTAGAGCTGCTGACCTGCTTTAGAGATCAATTATTATTAATAATAAAAGTAATCGCAGAATCATTTTCCCGTGATGCTAGTAAAATTCCAGACTTTTTCCAAGACTTTCATAACGGAGACGTGGTTTTTCAAGCCCTGGAAATCAGTTTTGCATTTTTCCATACTTTTTCCAGAATTCCAGACTAGCGTACGAACCCTGATTAATAGTCATAGCTCAGCTACATTTTCATTGGGAATTTGGCACCGAGTGCAAGATACTGCAAAACAGCTATGACTTTATGTACCCAAGATCCGTACACATGCCTGCTGCACTGCTATTACTCGGGGCACTTTACAAAGGCAGCACAAACACAAGCATGGACAATGCACACTGCAAAGCGACACGTCACGCAATATTCACTCATTCATGTCATAATACAGTCATGCGACACTATCAGTTTTCATACGTTTTTGAATAGTGATGAATTTCCAAGACCCATCCTCCAGGCGGTTGCCCAGTAAGGACGCTGCAGTCTCGTCTCTGGGATGCTACATCAGGGGTCTGGATACTCATTCCCATCAATTTATTTATTTTCAAGTTAATGAAGTTCAAATGTTAAACTCTGAAACTCATTTCCACACTGAGTTACTGATTTATCCCAACTCGTCCATCAGATGAGGTGTGGAATAGTTTCCTTTCTGCATATTCTCGCTCCCAGGCACTGACTGCATTGACAGCCTGAGTTAAACTGACAGCAGAGAAGCCTCTTGTGACGTGTCAGCGTCACCGCCCACTTTGACAGAGAGCAAGAGAGTGGATTTGCATTTTTATAATTTAAAATGCATGCTCTTAAGAGTGATACACAAAACATACATGCTGAAAAAATGGACCGCAAAGGGTTAAGAGTGATATACAAAACAGTCTTTAAGGTTTCTCTCCTCTGTGAATTCGCTGGTGTTTTTGAATGGCTTGTTTAAGACGGAAACTCTTCCTACAGTCAGAGCAGCAACACAGTTTCTCTCCTGTGTGAACTCGCTGGTGTTTTTTTAGGCTTCCTAAATGACTGAACCTCTTCCCACAGCAAGAGCAGTGATACGGTTTATCTCCTGTGTGAGTTCGCTGGTGTAAAACAAGGCTGTCTGACCGACTGAAACTCTTCCCACAGTCAGAACAGTGATACGGTTTCTCTCCTGTGTGAGTTCGCTGGTGTGAAACAAGGTGGTCTGACCGACTGAAACTCTTCCCACAGTCCGAGCAGTGATATGGTTTCTCTCCTGTGTGAGTTCGCTGGTGTGGAACAAGGCTGTCTGACCAACTGAAACTCTTCCCACAGTCAGAGCAGTGATATGGTTTCTCTCCTGCGTGAGTTCGCTGGTGTCCTTTTAGGCTTCCTAACTGACTGAAACTCTTCCCACAGTCAGAGCAGTGATACGGTTTCTTTCCTGTGTGAGTTCGTTGGTGTCCTTTTAGGCTTCCTAACTGACTGAAACTCTTCCCACAGTCAGAACAGTGATACGGTTTCTCTCCTGTGTGAACTCGCTGGTGTTCTTTTAGGCTTCCTAACTGTCTGAAACTCTTCCCACAGTCAGAGCAGCGATACGGTTTCTCTCCTGTGTGAGTTCGTTGGTGTGAAACAAGGCTGCCTGACCGACTGAAATTCTTCCCACAGTCAGAACAGTGATACGGTTTCTCTCCTGTGTGAGTTCGCTGGTGTGAAACAAGGCTGTCTGACCGACTGAAACTCTTCCCACAGTCAAAACAGTGATACGGTTTCTCTCCTGTGTGAGTTCGCTGGTGTAAAACAAGGCTGTTTGACTGACTGAAACTCTTCCCACAGTCAAAACAGTGATACGGTTTCTCTCCTGTGTGAGTTCGCTCGTGTAAAACAAGGCTGTTTAACTGACTGAAACTCTTCCCACAGTCAAAGCAGTGATACGGTTTCTCTCCTGTGTGAATTCGCTGGTGTTGTTTTAGGTTTCTAAAATGATTGAAACTCTTCCCACAGTCAGAGCAGTGATACGGTTTCTCGCCTGTGTGAGTTCGTTGGGTTTTGTTTAAATGCCCTATCTGCATGAAACCTTTCCCACAGTCAGGATATTCTCCACCGCCTGCCCTCGCTTTAGCTGCTGGACTGGAACCTGGAAAACATGAACAGGAAAGAAAGTAAGAGGGGCTGCTTGTAGGCTTAAGGTTGGTTCATAATTCAGACTCCGACATAATTTGTCGAGGGTCTCTGACCCTGTGTGACAGGTCGGAATTACGTCACACACACTCTTGCGACATGCCTATTTTTTGGAAAGTCGTACAGCCTTTTCTCATGCGTTTGCGACCTGAAATCGCATGGGGTCTGCGCTGGTGTATCGCATTCATCTGCAGTGATGTATGAACCAACTCTTAGGGCATGTGCAGGGCCAGATTAACACATAGGCAAACTAGATATACAGATAAAACTTGACTTCACTGACGTTCGAACCGAGGCATGCATCTCAAAATCAAATTGTCCTGACGGGTGTTATGCAGATTTCTGTACCCCATAGAATTGTGTATCCCCTGTGCACAGCATATGAATTTCAGCTATGGGGGCTTGCACTGGGTTACACCAGCTTAAAGTTAAAAACTTAGAGTAAGTAGCGGGGTTCCAAAGATATAACGTTCCACATCCCCATGTGTTGCTAGAACTGTATTTTTGTTTACGACTGTAAGTCGCCTTGGATAAGGGCGTCTGCTAAGAAATAAATAATAATAATAATAATAATAATAATAATAATAATAATAATAATAATAATAATAATACTTTTTAAATAACGTACCTGTCATTTATTTTCAATGCTAACATCATGACAACTTTTTACACATAACTTTAAAGCATGTTTCAAAGCTCTTTTCAAAATGCCCACCCTAGTGCACTGATAGCGTCAGGATTACTGCCAACATTGTCAGGTAACACAGCAATAGTGATCCATGATGTGGTACGGAACAGAAAAAACAGAGTACTTAAGGTTTTTTGTTAGGGTTGGGAATTTCGAATAATAAGATATTCGAATATACCAAGAATGAAAGTTTCGACTCCTCAACCTCTAATTACTCATAACAGTGACAGGTCCTTAGAAAGTATTAGCAGCAACCACACATAGGGACGCTGTGGCAAAGTGGGTAAGTGAGTGCAGGTGAAGGTAATGCAGCAGTGCAGAAGAAAACAGACAGACAATTATATCCAGGTGCAAGAAAACAGACACACAATTATATCCAGGTGCAAGGGTGTGTGTTGGTTTCACAATGTCCAGAGGCTGACGGCAATCAGCTGTAAATAATACTGTTGTAAAGCGATACAGTGGCATGTATCACTTCGATTAGAATCCCCGGGTTTGAGCCGTAACAAAAAGTCCCGTTCTTTTAACACCCACACGTAACACAAAACACAGACACAGTTCTTTAGTGAGTGATTTTAGTGCTCGTGGTGTGTAATACAATTTGTTGTGGTGAGGGAAGTGCTGGTGTCCGGGTTTGATGCTGGCCTGCGGATACAGCTCCGGACAGTGTTAGTAGTCTTAGAAACAAACAAACAGTTTACTAGACAAACGAACAAACACAACACTCACGTTTTTTGTTAGGGGTGGGAATTTCGAATAATAAGATATTTGCAGGCGATCTGATTCAAACATTCAAAATCCTAAAAGGTATAGACAATGTCGACCCAGGGGACTTTTTTGACCTGAAAAAAGAAACAAGGACCAGGGGTCACAAATGGAGATTAGATAAAGGGACATTCAGAACAGAAAATAGGAGGCACTTTTTTACACAGAGAATTGTGAGGGTCTGGAACCAACTCCCAAGTAATGTTGTTGAAGCTGACACCCTGGGATCCTTCAAGAAGCTGCTTGATGAGATTCAGGGATCAATAAGCTACTAACAACCAAACAAGCAAGATGGGCTGAATGGCCTCCTCTCGTTTGTAAACTTTCTTATGTTCTTATGTTCTTATGCACAGGGCCTATGGAAAGTCTACACCCTCTTGAACTTTTTTTCACATTTTGTTGTGTCAGTGCCTCAGTTTCATGCATTTAAATGAGGATTTTTTCCACTTATCTACACACCACACTCCACACTGTTAAGGGGAAAAAAAGTTTTTTTATTGAGAAAAAGATGATATATTACAAACACAAAACTGGAAGATCATAAATGGATAAGTCTCCAAACCCCTGAGTTAATACTTGGTGGAAGCACACAGCTGTCAGTCTGTTGGGATAGGTCTCTACCAACTTTGCACACCTAGATTAGGCAATATTTGACCATTCTTCTTTACAAAACTGTTAAAGCTCTGTCAAGTTCCTTGGGGAGCGTTGATGGACAGCAATCTTCAAGTAATGCCACAAATTTTCGATTGGATTTAGGTCGGGGCTCTGACGGGGCCACTCGATAACATTTACCTTTTTGTTCCTTAGCCACTCCAGTATAGATTTGGCTGTGTGCTTTGGGTTGTTGTCATGCTGAAAGGTGAACTTCCATCCCAGTTTCAGGTTTCTTGCAGAGGGCAGCAGGTTTTCCTCAAGGACTTCACTGTACTTTGCTCCATTCATTTTCCCTTCTATCAGTGTGCAGTAGTGGTTAGGGCTCTGGACTCTTGACTGAAAGGTCGTGGGTTCAATCCCTGGTAGGGGACACTGCTGCTGTACCCTTGAGCAAGGTACTTTACCTAGATTGCTCCAATAAAAACCCAACTGTATAAATGGTTAATTGTATGTAAAAATAATGTGATATCTTGTAACAATTGTAAGTCGCCCTGGATAAGGGCATCAGCTAAGAAATAAATAATAATAATAATCCTGACAAGTGCCCCAGTCCCTGCCGATGAGAAACATCCCCATAACATGATGCTGCCACCACCATGCTTCATAGTAGGGATGGTGTTCTTTGGGTGATGCGCTGTGTTGGGTTTGCTCCAAACATAACGCTTTGAATTTAGGCCAAAAAGTTCCATTTTAGTTTTGTCAGACCAAAAAACTTTTTGCCACATGGCTACAGAATCTCCTGCGTGTTTTTTTGCATACTTCAAACAGGATTCAAGGTGGGCTTTCTTGAGTAACGGCTTCCTTCTTGCCACCCTACCATACAGACCAGATTTGTGGAGTGCTTGGGATATTGTTGTCACATGCACACTTTGACCAGTCTTGGCCATAAAAGCCTGTAGCTCTTGCAAAGTTGTCATTGGCCTCTTGGTAGCCTCTCTGATCAGTCTCCTTGCTCAGTCATCCAGTTTGGAGGGACGGCCTGATCTAGGCAGGGTCTTGGTGGTGCCATACACCTTCCACTTCTTAATAATCGTCTTGACTGTGCTCCAAGGGATATTCAAGGCCTTTGATATTTTTTTATACCCATCCCCTGATCTGTGCCTTTCAACAACTTTGTCCCAGAGTTCTTTTGAAAGCGCCTTGGTGCTCATGGTCTTTGCTTTGAAATGCACTACCCAGCAGAGGGAACCTACAGAAACTGCTGAATTTATCCTGAAATCACTACAATTTAACACAGGTGGAGGCCACTTAACTTGGTGTGTGATTTTGAAGGCTATTGGTTACACCTGAGCTAATTTAGGATTGCTATTACAAGCGGGGTGGACACTTATCCAAACAAGCTATTTCAGTTTTTATTTTTAATTAATTTTCTACAAATTTCTAGAATATTTTTTTCACTTGGAAGTTGTGGGGTAGGACGGCACTGTATATATATATATATATATATATATATATATATATATATATATATATATATATATATACAGTAGCAGCAAAGGTTTAGCATTGCCCGGATAGTTTGCAGTTTAAATCTGAATGAAAGGTCACTTCTAAAGCCGTATCCACATCAGACAGAGTGACGCGAGCGAAGTCACCGAATGTCAATGTTGGAAAGGATCCAGAAGACTGGAAATAAACACATGACCCAGCCCACGCATTCCTATTGGACAAACTAGAGATGGGCTGTCTTTACAAAACAGGGCTTGTTTTGATAAAAGGTTATCCTGACCTCTGGCAACTCCATTGTAAAATAATATATATACATGTTACTTAATACTAAAGTATTTTAAAGTGCAACATTATTATTATTATTATTATTACTGGGCAGCAGTGTGGAGTAGTGGTTAGGGCTCTGGACTCTTGACCGGAGGGTTGTGGGTTCAATCCCCAGTGGCGGGCACTGCTGCTGTACCCTTCAGCAAGGTACTTTATCTAGATTGCTCCAGTAAAAAAAAAAAAAAAAAACCCAACTGTATAAATGGGTAATTATATGTAAAAATAATGTGTAAAAAATAATGTAATTGTATGTAAAAATAATGTGATATCTTGTAACAATTGTAATTTGCCCTGGATAAGGGCGTCTGCTAAGAAATAAATAAATTATTATTATTATTATTATTAGTATTATTATTATTATTATGTTGTTGTTGAGCACTACATTATCACCATCTTTATCATTATTATTATGTTGTTGTTGTTAAGCACTACATCTTGATTATTATTATTATTATTATTATTATCCGTGTTATTATGCACAGGTCACACCCTAACAATGCCGTTCTGCAAATCTATTTTTTGCTACACTTCTTCATAAACGCTGCTGAAGACTGTGACACATCAGATCATGTGTTTGAGTCATCTCTGATTTCATTTACTTATGAATGATTATATTTTCTATGCATTCAGACATTCTATCAGTAAACTAAAAACACGTATCCCCGAATTTGACATGAAGTGTTGTGTTCAGATAAAAGTGTTAACATCCTCACCCCATGGATGGGACGTGTTTTGAGGCGTGTGTTTGATGTCTGTCAAAGGTGTTAACCTTACTTCAGATTGGTCAGCTTCATTCCAGTTGCCCAATGAAAAAAAAATAAAAACAGAAACAAGTTCTATTTTAGCGACGCAGAATTTTCTCAAAGTGACGTCGCTCACATCACTCGCTGCTGGTGTGGATACTCCCATTTGACAGCAATGACTTCTAAATTATTTGCTTGTGATGCTCGAGTTCCGTGTGGATATGGCTTAATAAACAAAAAGCATTTTTTCAGTCGAGACGCCTCACATCCCCACTGCGCACAGTAAAAGACGCACTGCTTGCTTGTTTCAGTCGAGACGCCTCACATCTCCACTGCACACAGTAAAAGATGCACTGCTTGCTTGCTTGTTTCAGTCGAGACGCCTCACATCTCCACTGCACACAGTAAAAGATGCACTGCTTGCTTGTTTCAGTCGAGACGCCTCACATCCCCACTGCACACAGTAAGAGATGCACTGCTTGCTTGTTTCAGTCGAGACGCCTCACATCCTCACTGCACACAGTAAAAGATGCACTGCTTGCTTGTTTCAGTCGAGACGCCTCACATCCCCACTGCACACAGTAAAAGATGCACTGCTTGCTTGTTTCAGTCGAGACGCCTCACATCCCCACTGCACACAGTAAAAGATGCACTGCTTGCTTGTTTCAGTCGAGACGCCTCACATCTCCACTGCACACAGTAAAAGATGCACTGCTTGCTTGTTTCAGTCGAGACGCCTCACATCCCCACTGCACACAGTAAAAGATGCACTGCTTGCTTGTTTCAGTCGAGACGCCTCACATCCCCACTGCACACAGTAAAAGATGCACTGCTTGCTTGTTTCAGTCGAGACGCCTCACATCCCCACTGCACACAGTAAAAGATGCACTGCTTGTTTGTTTCAGTCGAGACGCCTCACATCTCCACTGCACACAGTAAAAGATGCACTGCTTGCTTGTTGTTTCAGTCGAGACGCCTCACATCCCCACTGCACACAGTAAAAGATGCACTGCTTGCTTGTTTCAGTCGAGACGCCTCACATCCCCACTGCGCACAGTAAAAGATACACTGCTTGCTTGTTTCAGTCGAGACGCCTCACATCCCCACTGCACACAGTAAAAGATGCACTGCTTGCTTGTCTCAGTCGAGACGCCTCACATCTCCACTGCGCACAGTAAAAGATGCACTGCTTGCTTGTTTCAGTCGAGACGCCTCACATCCCCACTGCACACAGTAAAAGATGCACTGCTTGCTTGTTTCAGTCGAGACGCCTCACATCCCCACTGCGCACAGTAAAAGATGCACTGCTTGCTTGTTTCAGTCGAGACGCCTCACATCCCCACTGCACACAGTAAAAGATGCACTGCTTGCTTGTTTTTTGCCACATTTTGTGTTTTCTTCTAAAGTAGCAGATGGGTGCTGGCATTTTAGATGATTGAGAATGTACTTGTTGATTTACAATATGAAATGCTTGTGCTGCAGAGATTACATTGCATGGTGGTCTCGTTTAACTTTTTTCAAAATACTCACTGCTCATGCACTCCCTTAGCCAATAGCAGAGCTAGGTAATGAAGAGCCCCGCCTCCTGTCAGTTATCAGTGAGGTGACAATTGTAGTGGCTGATCACTTTTAACTTGCTCCTCTGTCAAAATACCATGCCAAGCTTTTTCGGGTGTAGTTCGCTCATTTTTCCATTTGTTTTATAAATTAACGAGTACTCGAAACTTGATCACAGTGTTTCGAGTAGTAATTTCATTTAGAATACTCGATTATTCAGACTCACCCCTGTTGTATGGATCTCTCTTCCTGCAGTGATTTAGAGCACAGATCTCAAACCTCAGTGCACTAGAGCAGACATTTCTAAAAGAGCTTTGCAACAGACTAAAGTCATGTGTTAAAAGTTGTCAGGAAGTGAAGAATGAAAAGAAATGACAGGTACGTTATTTAAGCAGTTGTAGCAACACGTGGGGACGTGGAACGCTATATTTTTCAGAACCCCGCTACATACTCTTTATAGCCTTTACTTTATGTGTAAAAGCAAAGTCAGTAAAGACTAACGCTGGTGAAACTGAGCCCTGGGATCAAAATCTGTCCTCAGAGTTCTCCTGTAATGTTTCAGGTCTATTTCCTCTAAAACACCCTACAATTATGTATTTTTCAATAGCATTACGTTTAGGGGTGTTAATCATTCAAAGTTTAAACGGTTAAACATTAGCAAAGAGTCAAATGTTTTTAATTTTGCTGAATTGTTTAAACTTTGTCAAATGTGCAGTTCAAATATTAAGAAGAAGAGCGTGTCTGCAAATAATGGCTACTCTGAGTTTTCTTTCATTGTCCATTTCCTACCTTTGTCACGTGACATCATTGTCACTGGATATTCACCTCACAATTTCCAGCATGCTTTTGCTCTCATGACTATCAATGTTATCTTCAGGAGATCTAAATAACCGAAGCGCTGTCTGGGCACATTGTGATATAAAGGAAGACTGTGCTCTGCAGAGCTTAGTTACAGCAGCAGTACAGGAACAATGTTAAAATACATGAAAATATAACTACTGGTGCTAGATCTAGTGAGGAGGAGGTGGGGCCCAGGCAAACAACAATGCAAGTGCATGGCTGGTAGTGCAGGAAATGTGATAAAACTTGGGCTGAAAACACAATACCATGGTTGATTACTGAGACGATCGCAACTGATTCAACAAGGTCATGTGTTTTGTTGATCCAGATTTTTAGTCCTGCTGGTTTGCATTAAATCCTTGAGTGTGAGTGTGCTGCTTCGTGTGCTGGTACGGCAGATCAGCGCGTTGCTAGGATACACACTTCAAGCCTTTACATTCGTCTTGGAGAAGACCAATCACAAGCAGGACTATTGGATGCACGGCTTCTTCATTTAAAAATTAAGAAAAACACTTTCTTTTATCTATTAAATCTACCAATTACCTTTTGTTTCAAAGCACGTTGTGTTTGGATTATATGGCAATACTATAGAAAAATAAGATGAATTTAGTACAATTGTTACATTAGTCACGGTTTGTGGGATTAATTCAAACGCTTTGCATTTGGACATAAAATGTGAACAGTACTGAAAAACCATAGTTCAGAAATTACTTCTGTTAAATACAGTATTTTAAATTATTATTACAATGTTAATCTGATGCAGACGCACGCATATTCTTTTCAGTTGTTAAATGCAAGTCCTTTGTATTTTTTGTTTTTTATATAATTGAAGTGTTCTCATTTGAATGCAAGTCGTGCCTTTTTGTTTAACTATTATGCACACACTGTTTTAGTTATCAGAGCGTCTGTTAAATAAAAAAAATGTGTTTATTTTAAAAAATAAAACCTCAATGCATGGATAATCATTGATAAATGTCTGTAGGATAATCAAATATGAAATGAGGGTGCCGACTGCACCTCTACTTAACAGGATCAACTGCATTTTTTAAGGAGAGTTGAAAAGCTGAGGTAAAGCACTGAACAATCAGAAGACCTTTTTACAGACATATAGGCTATGCGATCATTTACAGAAAGCTATTTATTTAAAAAGATATAGCACTCTCAATGTTTTTACTTGAACGTTTAAACTAACTATTTGTAAAAGTCTAAAATAAATGTAATGGAATCAAGCACCCCTAATAAAGCTACACATGTACAATAATATCCCTCTATTTAGACACTGAACATTTCTAATGTTATGTACAGTACTTTAGTTCTTCTCCCCTTGGTATAATGGAGTAGGAGTGCCAGTGTGAAAGGGGCTTATATCTGTATCTTAAGATCACCAGTAGTGAGTCCTATCCTGAACTGGTGTGAGTGGTACAGGAAAAACAAATAGCTAGTAATGTAACCCACATGCTCCTTCTCTCCCTCTCTGCCACACTATCACGCAATCTAGAATGACAATGTCACAGCTACTGGGAGTCACTCACCTGCTAGACTGCATTCTGAATGTGACTGACCGTCTTCCTTTCCACCTCCTTGCATGATGTTGGGAGAGCCTTCCTCTCCAGCACCTTGCTCTCTCACGCAGATTCTCTCCAGCTCAGGGATGTTTGGTTTGAAGTCCTCGGATTCTTCCTTCCCTGGTTCCATGTGGTCAAACTCTACTTCAGAGGGCTCCTGTTTAATATGGTTAATTTCCAGCACCTCTTCTTGTTTCACAGGAAGGGGTTCTTCTGTCTGAGAGATCTCCAATTCACTGTGCTCAGCTTTAATCTCAGAGACCTGTGGCTGACTGCTGTCACACTGCATCTCACAGAGCTCCTGTTTAATGGGAAGGGAAGCCAACCCAGCGACCTCCGCTCTAAAGAGGACAAGTTCAGGTTCAGAGAACTCCTCTTTAATCTGGACAGATTCCATCTCCACACTGTCCATGGCAGCACACGGGATTCTGCTTAGTAGCAGCTGAAAAAGAAATGCATTTATTTAAATATAGTGCTACTAAGGCCATTCAAGGGACCGACAAAACCTGGCTTTAATAGCAAGGCTGGCTTTACTATTGAAGGGACACAGAATTTCTTGTAATACGTTTATAATCCCAGAGGATTTTATCTCTCAAATCTCAAGAATGATGGATGAAAGTTACTATAGTTCTCTTTTCGTTAAATAAGTATGTTTAGTGTTTTATAATACATTCTCTTAAAAAGAGGAGTCATTGTGTCCTCAAACCTTGGTTGTTAGTAGCTTATTGTTCCTTTTAGGAGGCTGTGTGGTCCAGTGGTTAAATAAACAGACTTGTAACCAGGAGGTCCCCGGTTCAAATCCCAGCTCAGCCACTGACTCATTGTGTGACCCTGAGCAAGTCACTTCATTATTATTATTATTATTATTTATTTCTTAGCAGACACCCTTATCCAGGGTGACTTACAATTGTTACAAGATATCACATTATACATTATTTCACATTATACAAATATCACAATTTTTTTTTTTTTTTTTTACATACAATTACCCATTTATACAATTGGGTTTTTACTGGAGCAATATAGGTTAAGTACCTTGCTCAAGGGTACAACAGCAGATTGAACCCACAACCCTCCGGTCAAGAGTCCAGAGCCCTAACCACTACTCCACACTGCTGCCCCCTTGTGCTCCATCTTTCAGGTGAGACGTTGTTGTAAGTGACTCTGCAGCTGATGCATAGCTCACACACCGCTTTGTGATGGTGGACCACTATGAAAGGCGCTATATAAAACTAAAGATTGTTAGTATTATTATTATTAGAATCTGTTTCTTGAAGGATCCCAGGGTGTCACTTCAACAATGTTACTGGGGAATTGGCTCCAGACTCTCACAATTTTCTGTGCAAAAAAGTGCCTCCTATTTTCTCTTCCAAATAGCCCTTTATCTAATCTCCGCACACATACATAATATAATGAGATGTAAGAGAGTAATAAGAATTAAAAATAAATAAATCCCTAGAGAATTGTGTTTATTTATTACCTTAAAAGAAGTACTACATACATAAACAGTGTGTTGCCATGGCAATTGGTGATCAAAGAAATAATAAAGTAAAATAAAACAAAATAAAATCAATAAATAATAAGGTCATCGCCTTACAGTGATGACTTTGAAGTCATAATGCATTGCAAGTGTTATTAGGGAATGCTGTGTCGCGTTTTCAAGCGCGTCACTGAGCTGCGCTGCGAGGTTTGGAGACGCGCTTCTCTACAAGCTGCGTGTGACGTCAGAAAGACAGCAGCCAGGAGCAGCCGGCGCGCGCTCCGGGTAACAGAACGAAACCCGTATTTACCCGCGAGACGCTTTCAGAACCATGAGAATCTGTCTGGAAACCCGCGAAGCTGTCAGCCCTGAAACACACAGACTGTGAATGAGAGGATGAGAATAAAAACAAACGCGCTGACACAGACACGCCGCTTCACAAATACAACACACACACACACAAAAACAACGCGCTCCTACCACACTACAACCCGGACCTTTCAAAATAATACAATATAACAGCGCTCTGTAGTTTATAAACACATTGTAGAGCTCCATGCAGACTCTCTCACCTCCTCTCTGCTCTCCCTCAGTGTCTGAACGGATAAAACAACGCGCTCCTACCACACTACAACCCGGACCTTTCAAAATAATACAATATAACAGCGCTCTGTAGTTTATAAACACATTGTAGAGCTCCATGCAGACTCTCTCACCTCCTCTCTGCTCTCCCTCAGTGTCTGAACGGATAAAACAACGCGCTCCTACCACACTACAACCCGGACCTTTCAAAATAATACAATATAACAGCGCTCTGTAGTTTATAAACACATTGTAGAGCTCCATGCAGACTCTCTCACCTCCTCTCTGCTCTCCCTCAGTGTCTGAACGGATAAAACAACGCGCTCCTACCACACTACAACCCGGACCTTTCAAAATAATACAATATAACAGCGCTCTGTAGTTTATAAACACATTGTAGAGCTCCATGCAGACTCTCTCACCTCCTCTCTGCTCTCCCTCAGTGTCTGAACGGATAAAACAACGCGCTCCTACCACACTACAACCCGGACCTTTCAAAATAATACAATATAACAGCGCTCTGTAGTTTATAAACACATTGTAGAGCTCCATGCAGACTCTCTCACCTCCTCTCTGCTCTCCCTCAGTGTCTGAACGGATAAAACAACGCGCTCCTACCACACTACAACCCGGACCTTTCAAAATAATACAATATAACAGCGCTCTGTAGTTTATAAACACATTGTAGAGCTCCATGCAGACTCTCTCACCTCCTCTCTGCTCTCCCTCAGTGTCTGAACGGATAAAACAACGCGCTCCTACCACACTACAACCCGGACCTTTCAAAATAATACAATATAACAGCGCTCTGTAGTTTATAAACACATTGTAGAGCTCCATGCAGACTCTCTCACCTCCTCTCTGCTCTCCCTCAGTGTCTGAACGGATAAAACAACGCGCTCCTACCACACTACAACCCGGACCTTTCAAAATAATACAATATAACAGCGCTCTGTAGTTTATAAACACATTGTAGAGCTCCATGCAGACTCTCTCACCTCCTCTCTGCTCTCCCTCAGTGTCTGAACGGATAAAACAACGCGCTCCTACCACACTACAACCCGGACCTTTCAAAATAATACAATATAACAGCGCTCTGTAGTTTATAAACACATTGTAGAGCTCCATGCAGACTCTCTCACCTCCTCTCTGCTCTCCCTCAGTGTCTGAACGGATAAAACAACGCGCTCCTACCACACTACAACCCGGACCTTTCAAAATAATACAATATAACAGCGCTCTGTAGTTTATAAACACATTGTAGAGCTCCATGCAGACTCTCTCACCTCCTCTCTGCTCTCCCTCAGTGTCTGAACGGATAAAACAACGCGCTGCTACCACACTACAACCCGGACCTTTCAAAATAATACAATATAACAGCGCTGTGTAGTTTATAAACACATTGTAGAGCTCCATGCAGACTCTCTCACCTCCTCTCTGCTCTCCCTCAGTGTCTGAACGGATAAAACAACGCGCTCCTACCACACTACAACCCGGACCTTTCAAAATAATACAATATAACAGCGCTCTGTAGTTTATAAACACATTGTAGAGCTCCATGCAGACTCTCTCACCTCCTCTCTGCTCTCCCTCAGTGTCTGAACGGATAAAACAACGCGCTCCTACCACACTACAACCCGGACCTTTCAAAATAATACAATATAACAGCGCTCTGTAGTTTATAAACACATTGTAGAGCTCCATGCAGACTCTCTCACCTCCTCTCTGCTCTCCCTCAGTGTCTGAACGGATAAAACAACGCGCTCCTACCACACTACAACCCGGACCTTTCAAAATAATACAATATAACAGCGCTCTGTAGTTTATAAACACATTGTAGAGCTCCATGCAGACTCTCTCACCTCCTCTCTGCTCTCCCTCAGTGTCTGAACGGATAAAACAACGCGCTCCTACCACACTACAACCCGGACCTTTCAAAATAATACAATATAACAGCGCTCTGTAGTTTATAAACACATTGTAGAGCTCCATGCAGACTCTCTCACCTCCTCTCTGCTCTCCCTCAGTGTCTGAACGGGTCTGTCTCCCACAGGACGAGGAATATACCAATCACAAAATACAAACTGATCAGTGCGGTTTGGTAATTCATCTAATAAAGGGAATCGTGATACCTGGGATCTTTTAATAAAAAATGTCTATGAGTTTCAATCTGAACATCGTAAATGAGCTGTTTGTGGAGCTATAGTTTTTCAAGTGAATACCATTTGAAGTCAGGTAACCCCCTCGCCTCTGACAGAGTTGGTATGGCCCTATATTATCACCCGGGACGCTGTGGCTGGAGGCAGCAGCGCCGATACAGTGAGTTTTTCGCAGATATATACTCTGTGTTTTGTGCACCAATGTTGCTATTTCCCGTCCTCTTCTTCAGAACGAGATGTTCAAACACTAACGCGATACCCCTGATAATGTTTTTTAGAAGTATATCAGGTTAATTCAAGTTGAGCCCCGCTGTCACAAACAGATCCACAATGGCGTAGGCATGGGCGCAGTTTCATAGCTTTCTCTTCGCTAGTCTTGCAGGTTCAGGGCGTGTGAACTTGTTTTGGGTAAATACAGCACAGGGTCGCAGAAAGGTCATTCTTTACGAGTAAACTTCCAGGCAGTAACCTCTGCTATTTCTACCCCATGCTTTTATTTAGTTTCTCTTAAACTGTATTATTGTCTCCTGTTCTTTATCCAGGACAGTATTCCTCCCTGCTGTCCAGCGGCACAGATTTAGACTCTTCCTCAGACTGCGCTGCGAACTAAACCAGGCAACAGAGCCGCGTCCACAGCAGCAGAAGAGTCACCAGCAATGAGACACGCCAAGGAGTGCGCTGCTCTGTGAGACTCGAGGGGACGCATTATCAAAGCGCTTCCTCCAGGCTTTAATTAACTGCTATTGATTTAAAAAAGGACAAGACATCATGTTAATGTTACAACATGAAAAACTAAACACACTGAGAGCGCTGAAGAGGGCTTGAAATACAGTGTATCACTCAGCTGTGTGGTTCTAGTTTTGTAAAATGAACAGGTGGTTTACCTCTTTAAAATAAATAGGAGTTAATTAAAGACTGGCGTAAAAGCTTTGAAAAGATGTCCTGAGGTGTCTTATTGTGATTAAAAAGCGTCCCATTCCACAAGAAAAACCTGCGAGGCGTTAGAAAACTAAAGCTCTTTGAATGAAATGCTTTTTATTATATGAGTAACTACCCAGTGGAGTGACAGAGCAGGTTAATAAACTAAATGTATTGAATGAATAATGAAAGCAGATATTATTAGGGCAGCAGTGTGGAGTGGTGGTTGGGGCTCTGGACTGTTGACCGGAGGGTTGTGGGTTCAATCCCCAGTGGGGGACACTGCTACTGTACCCTTGAGCAAGGTACTTTACCTAGATTGCTCCAGTAAAAACCCAACTGTATAAATGGGTAATTGTATGTAAAAAATAATGTGATATCTGTATAACGTGAAATAATGTATAATGTGATATCTTGTAACAATTGTAAGTCGCCCTGGATAAGGGCGTCTGCTAAGAAATAAATAATATTAATGTCTTAACAGACACCCTTATCCAGGGCAACTTCCAATTGTTACAAGATATCACATTAGTTTTACATACACTTACCCATTTATACAGTTGGGTTTTATTGGAGCAATCTAGGTAAAGTACCTTGCTCAAGGGTACAGCAGTAGTGTCCCCACCTGGGATTGAACCCACAACCCTCCGGTCAAGAGTCCAGAGCCCTAACCACTACTCCACACTGCTGCCCAGATAATATATGTCAGAGAAACTCATAAATCATTTAAATTACCTGAAAGGATGAAAGAAAACTAAAGGTCTGATTTCTTCAGTTACATGTTTTCATTGTAAAAAGTCACTCTCTTTAGTTTTGTTTTATTATTATAAAGGCATCACAGAAACCTTGTTCATACCTAATACTGAATGAAAGCAGTGAAGCAGCACAGTAGATCTGCACACTGGGTAGAAGGGCATCACTGGTATGCAGAGCAGAGAGAGACCAGCAAAAGCAACAGGACCAGCTTGCATTGCAGATATTTCAAATGAATAATTACACTATGTAACACCATTTTTGTTCCTGGGTAGTAAGTGTTATTTCCTAATTGCTTATGCCTCAAAAGTATAGAAAATGGCTATTATTCCCCACAAACTTTGCTTTTGTGACCAGGACAGTGATATTTTGAAATTTACCTATTTCCAATGAGAAAACGAGCGAATTTGTGTCTTTTCGTTCACATAAAGTCAGAAAAAAACAACATATGAATCCAAATTAACATGTATTTATATTAAAGTAATACAAAAATGACTACAAAAGATTTAGAAGTGAGTAGTTTTTCAAGATTTACGATTATACTGTAAATCACTTTCACGAATCAGCCCCCAAATGTAGTCTCCCATCATGTTCTCGTTATACTGTCCTTGGTAGCGGCGTTCAAAGTCCAGTATATCCTGGTGGAAGCGCTCGCCTTGCTCCTCCGAGTATGCTCCCATGTTCTCCTTGAATTTATCAAGATGAGCATCAAGGATATGGACTTTGAGGGACATCCTACAGCCCATTGTGCCGTAGTTCTTCACCAGAGTCTCAACCAGCTCCACATAGTTTTCGGCCTTGTGATTGCCCAGGAAGCCCCGAACCACTGCGACAAAGCTGTTCCAAGCAGCTTTCTCCTTACTTGTGAGCTTCTTGGGGAATTCATTGCACTCCAGGATCTTCTTTATCTGTGGTCCGACGAAGACACCGGCTTTGACCTTTGCCTCAGACAGCTTAGGGAAGAAGTCTTGAAGGTACTTGAAGGCTGCCGACTCCTTAACTAGAGCTCTGACAAATTGTTTCATAAGGCCCAATTTGATGTGCAGTGGTAGCATCAGCACCTTCCGGGGGTCCACCAGTGGCTTCCACTTGACGTTGTTCCTCCCCACAGAGAACTCGGTCCACTGTGGCCAGTCCCGTCTGTGGTAGTGTGCCTTGGTGTCCCTGCTGCCCCAAAGGCAAAGATAGCAGGGAAACTTGGTAAAACCGCCTTGGAGAACCATCAGGAATGCCACCATTTTGAAGTCTCCTATGACCTCCCAGCCGTACTCATCATACTTCAAGGCGTCCAGCAAGGTCTTGATGCTGTTGCAATCCTCTTTGAGGTGCACCGAGTGAGCCAGGGGAAGAGACGGGTACTTGTTACCATTATGGAACAGCACGGCTTTGAGGCTCCTGGATGAGCTGTCAATGAAGGACAGTATAACGAGAACATGAGACTACATTTGGGGGCTGATTCGTGAAAGTGATTTACAGTATAATCGTAAATCTCGAAAAACTACTCACTTCTAAATCTTTTGTAGTCATTTTTGTATTACTTTAGTATAAATACATGTTAATTTGGATTCATATGTTGTTTTTTTCTGACTGTGAACAAAAATACACAAATTCGCCTGTTTTCTCATTGGAAATATGTAAATTTCAAAATATCACTGTCCTGGTCACAAAAGCAAAGTTTGTGGGGAATAATAGCCATTTTCTATACTTTTGAGGCATAAGCAATTAGGAAATAACACTTACTACCCAGGAACCAAAAAAAAAAATTGTTACACAGTGTTATTATTTAGCTGACGCCTTTATCCAAGGCGACTTACAGAAATCTGGGTGTGTGAACTACCTACAACACGTACAACAACGTCTCACCCGAAAGACGGAGCACAAGGAGGTGGTGAATTGCTCAGGGTCACACACACACACAGTGAGTCAGCCAGGATTTGAACCGGGGACCTCCTGGTTACAAGTCCTTTTTTTTTAACCACTGGACCACAGATCTTCCTAATAATGAACAGCTTTTGAGAACTTAAGAATTTTGTCATTAAGTATTCTATAGCTGTGGTTTATAAAAATAGTTTCTACATGTTTAACTTGATGTTGCTTTGAAGCCCATTTCAGTTCTACGCTTTCCTGTAAAATGTTCCCCGCTGTTACAAGTTTGTTATAACTTTTTATTATTTATGATTTTGGGAAATGCACTCTTGTTAGATATTTTATGATCTGTAGTTTCAAGTCGTTATTATTTGTAGTGTTTTAGATTGCAAGGTTGTGAGATTTTAAACAGCAATCTCACACACCTGCATGGAAGTTAGAATCAGGGATGGGGGATTTATAAACTGCAGAATCAGGAATGGAAGATAACAATGCCTCCATCTTTTGTTTGAAGTAGATTATGATTAGCTGCTCCGCAGCTTAGTATGCAGCTCTGTACTGAATCCACAAGTTCATCGCAATTGACCCAGATGGTTGTCATTGCTGGCTTCATTAGGAGCACTAGGCACTGGGAAATGTAGTTCTGATGCCATTTTAAAATCCCAGAACTACATTCTCTTTAACAGATTTCCATAAGTGCTGTGCGCTACACCACTATCTGTGGAAGAGGCTGAAAGCAGAGCCACGCAATGCTGTTACAAAGCAATGCCAGCAGCATTCATCTGGAGAGCCTGCACAACCTCTGCACCAGATTTACAGCCTAATAAAGTCAAGGATACCAAATCTGCTAACACAAATTCTGCGTTTCTGGAAAGAAAAAAAAACGTGCTAATGACAGCTTGATATATTATTATTATTTAGCTGACGCCTTTATCCAAGACGACTTACAGAAATCTGTGTGAACTACCTACAACACGTACAACAACGTCTCAGGTGAAGTGACTTGCTCAGGGTCACACACACACACAGTGAGTCAGCCGGGATTTGAACCGAGGACCTCCTGGTTACAAGTCCTTTTAACCACTGGACCACAGAGCTTCCTAATAATTAACAGCTTTTGAGAACTTAAGAATTTAGCCAATTTGTGTGTTAACGCTTTAAATAATAATAATAATAATAATAATAATAATAATAATAATAATAATAATAATAATAATAATAATAAAGGTTCGTACTCACGCAATCTGAGGCTTGCCAGGTAGAGTAGAACAGCGAACACAGCCACCGGGATGAAGAATTTATTAAACCGTGCTGACCCCATTGCTTTATTGACCGTCTTCATTTAAAAAAAAAAAATAAAACACTTCTTTTTTCTTCCCTTTTTCCAGGACAGTTACCGCGTGAAACAAACGGCGAGAACTCTGGTTTCAACCGCTACACGCAACAAGACATACTTCATAACAGCGGACACGTATTTGAAATACTATTGCAGTGTCTGTGCGTCTGTGCGTCTGTCCGAACGCTGGTGTTTTGCATTAAGAAAACAAATCGAACCTACCAAATAATCTGACATTCATCCCTAAGTTTCACCTACTGTCATTTTTTGGAGAGTTTTTAAGTTTTAGAAGTTTCAGATTTTTGCTTCTCTCTCTCGCACTCTGTAACCCACGTTTGCTGACTGGGTTTGTTTTTTGTAGATAATGCAAGGTGAGGTTCAGTCTGACCTCTTAGTGTAGGCCTACATGCAGAAGTTTTAGAACACCCCCATTTTTCCAGTTTTTATTGAAATTTAAGCAGTTCAAGTCCAGTGAATAACCTGAAATGGTACAAAGGTAAGCGGTAAACTGCCAGAGGTTAAAAAAAAATTTAGGTTACCAAAAACTGAAAGGTAATGTACATTTCAGAGTTATACAAAAATGCCTTTTTCAGGGAACAAGCAATGGGTTAACAACTTACAGCTGTTCTGCAGCAATGAAAGTAAATTAAGCCTTGAAAGTTGATGCTAACAATTCCTACAGGTGTCCCAACTTTTGTTGATTACTTACAAACCCTCTGTCTGTATAAACGCAGTGTTGGAACAGACTGTGTTACTACACCCTCTTAAGCATTATTTGGGCAGTGTTGTACTGCAGGAAGTAGTATATTGCTCTCATAATGGCGAGAAAAAAGGCAATTAACAAAGGAAGACAGACAGACCATTGTAACCCTTAAAAGTGTAGAGAAATTGCAAAGAAAGCCAAGGTGTCAGTGAGTACAGTTTCCTACACCATCAAAAGGCACTTGGAAACTGGAGGAAACTCTGACAGGAAGAGGTCTGGCAGAACCAAAGCCACAACAGAATCAGAAGACAAGTTTCTGAGAGTCAACAGCTTGCGTGATAGGCGGCTCACAGGACAACAGCTTCAAGCACAGCTTAACACTGGTCGAAGTAAGCAAGTCTCAGTTTCAACTGTGAAGAGAAGACTTCGAGCTGCAGGTTTGACAGGTCGAGTGGCAGTAAGAAAGCCATTGCTAAGATGGCAAAATAAGAAAAAGAGGCTTGCCTGGGCCATGAAGCAGTAGGCGAAAGGATGGTTCCTCGGTGTGTGGCACCAACTGTCAAACATGGAGGAGGAAGCGTGATGGTCTGGGGCTCTTTTGCTGGATCCAGAGTCGGCGACTTGCACAGAGTGAGTGGCACCCTGAACCAAAACTGCTACCACAGCATTTTGCAGCGCCATGCAATACCCTCTGGTATACGCCTAGTTGGTCAGGGGTTCATCCTACAGCAAGATAATGACCCAAAACATACCTCCAGGCTATGTCAGAACTACCTTAGAAGAAAAGAACAAGACGGTAGGCTTCAAATCATGGAATAGCCAGCACAGTCTCCAGACTTCAACCCCATCGAGCTGGTTTGGGATGAACTGGACAGAAGGGTGAAAGCAAAGCAACCTACAAGTGCAACACATTTGTGGGAACTTCTGTAACAGTGTTGGGAAGAACTTTCCGAATAATATTTGATTTCCATTGTAGAAAGAATGCCACGAGTGCATTCGGCTTTTATATTAGGGCAGCAGTGTGGAGTAGTGGTTAGGGCTCTGGACTCTTGACTGGAGGGTTGTGGGTTCAATCCCTGGTAGGGGACACTGCTGCTGTACCCTTGAGCAAGGTACTTTACCTAAAAAATTGCTCCAGTAAAAACCCAACTGTATAAATGGGTAATTGTATGTAAAAATAATGTGATATCTTCTAACAATTGTAAGTTGCCCTGGATAAGGGTGTCTGCTAAGAAATAAATAATAATATCTGCAAAAGGTGGCTACTTTGATGAGTCAAAAATTTAGATTAAATTTCTTTTTTATCTCCAATTGTTTATTTGTTCTATGCTTTAATTTCAGAGTACATTGAGACATTAAACTGCGTAAATTTCAATAAAAACTGGAAAAATGGAGGTGTTCTAAAACTTTTGACCGGTAGTGTATATTTTATATATATATATATATATATATATATATATATATATATATATATATATATATATACATACACTACAAGACCAGTTTAAATTGCAATCTGTTTTAAGGGTATCGATGCCCCGTTTATCTCCTCACTTACATGGGCGGTGCTCATTGCAGTTCTTCGCTTCTTAACCCAACATCAGCTGTCGGACTTCCTCGCGATATTTTGGGTTTTCCTTAATTCAGAAACAATGAAACACACACCGCACCGCTCCGTCACTCCGCCCCCGTGTGTCAATCCACGGCGTCAGACACGCCCCCCCGAACACACGTGACGTGACAGGATATGATTCTAACGAATTAAAAAAAAAACTAATCTTTTATGATTTGTTACGTAATAGGCTAACGTCACTCCTCTCCAGTGACTCTCACCTATATAGAAAAATAACAAAGTCACCTTTTCACGCGCTGAGGGCTAACTTGTCAAAAACATCATGCAAAATACATATAACTTTTTTTTTTTATTATTTTGTGACTGTGCACCCATTGCCACGGCTACACACGATGCATAACAGCGTGTACACACCACGGTGCTGCCGCGGAAGAAACAGCCTTGAAACGCGCCCTCACAATCGGAGCAGCGGGGTCCCTGGATTGTAATGAAACGCTCCCTCACAATCGGAGCAGCAGGGTCCCTGGATTGTAATGAAACGCGCCCTCGCAATCAGAGCAGCAGTGTCCCTGGATTGTAATGAAACGCGCCCTCACAATCAGAGCAGCAGGGTCCCTGGATTGTAATGAAACGCACCCTCACAATCGGAGCAGCAGGGTCCCTGGATTGTAATGAAACGCGCCCTCACAATCGGAGCAGCAGGGTCCCTGGATTGTAATGAAACGCACCCTCACAATCGGAGCAGCAGGGTCCCTGGATTGTAATGAAACGCGCCCTCACAATCGGAGCAGCAAGGTCCCAGGATTGTAATGAAACGCACCCTCACAATCGGAGCAGCAGGGTCCCTGGATTGTAATGAAACGCGCCCTCGCAATCAGAGCAGCAGTGTCCCTGGATTGTAATGAAACGCGCCCTCACAATCAGAGCAGCAGGGTCCCTGGATTGTAATGAAACGCACCCTCACAATCAGAGCAGCAGTGTCCCTGGATTGTAATGAAACGCGCCCTCACAATCGGAGCAGCAGGGTCCCAGGATTGTAATGAAACGCGCCCTCACAATCGGAGCAGTAGGGTCCCTGGATTGTAATGAAACGCGCCCTCACAATCAGAGCAGCAGGGTCCCTGGATTGTAATGAAACGCGCCCTCACAATCAGAGCAGCAGGGTCCCTGGATTGTAATGAAACGCTCCCTCACAATCGGAGCAGCAAGGTCCCAGGATTGTAATGAAACGCGCCCTCACAATCAGAGCAGCAGGGTCCCTGGATTGTAATGAAACGCTCCCTCACAATCGGAGCAGCAGGGTCCCTGGATTGTAATGAAACGCGCCCTCACAATCGGAGCAGCAGGGTCCCAGGATTGTAATGAAACGCTCCCTCACAGTCAGAGCAGCAGGGTCCCTGGATTGTAATGAAACGCGCCCTCACAATCGGAGCAGCAGGGTCCCTGGATTGTAATGAAACACGCCCTCACAATCGGAGCAGCAGGGTCCCTGGATTGTAATGAAACGCGCCCTCACAATCGGAGCAGCAGGGTCCCTGGATTGTAATGAAACGCGCCCTCACAATCAGAGCAGCAGGGTCCCTGGATTGTAATGAAACGCGCCCTCACAATCAGAGCAGCAGGGTCCCTGGATTGTAATGAAATGTGCCCTCACAATCAGAGCAGCAGCGTCCCTGGATTGTAATGAAACATGCCCTCACAATCAGAGCAGCAGGGTCCCTGGATTGTAATGAAACGCTCCCTCACAATCGGAGCAGCGGGGTCCCTGGATTGTAATGAAACGCTCCCTCACAATTGGAGCAGCAGGGTCCCTGGATTGTAATGAAACGCTCCCTCACAATCGGAGCAGCAGGGTCCCTGGATTGTAATGAAACGCGCCCTCACAATCAGAGCAGCAGGGTCCCAGGATTGTAATGAAACGCACCCTCACAATCGGAGCAGCGGGGTCCCTGGATTGTAATGAAACGCGCTCTCACAATCAGAGCAGCAGGGTCCCAGGATTGTAATGAAACGCGCCCTCACAATCGGAGCAGCGGGGTCCCTGGATTGTAATGAAACGCTCCCTCACAATCGGAGCAGCAGGGTCCCTGGATTGTAATGAAACGCGCCCTCACAATCAGAGCAGCAGGGTCCCTGGATTGTAATGAAACGCTCCCTCACAATCGGAGCAGCAGGGTCCCTGGATTGTAATGAAACGCGCCCTCACAATCGGAGCAGCAGGGTCCCAGGATTGTAATGAAACACGCCCTCACAATCGGAGCAGCAGGGTCCCAGGATTGTAATGAAACGCGCCCTCACAATCGGAGCAGCGGGGTCCCTGGATTGTAATGAAACGCGCCCTCACAATCAGAGCAGCAGGGTCCCTGGATTGTAATGAAACGCTCCCTCACAATCGGAGCAGCAGGGTCCCTGGATTGTAATGAAACGCGCCCTCACAATCGGAGCAGCAGGGTCCCTGGATTGTAATGAAACGCTCCCTCACAATCAGAGCAGCAGGGTCCCTGGATTGTAATGAAACGCGCCCTCACAATCGGAGCAGCAGGGTCCCAGGATTGTAATGAAACGCTCCCTCACAGTCAGAGCAGCAGGGTCCCTGGATTGTAATGAAACGCGCCCTCACAATCAGAGGAGCAGGGTCCCTGGATTGTAATGAAACGCGCCCTCACAATCGGAGCAGCGGGGTCCCTGGATTGTAATGAAACGCTCCCTCAATCGGAGCAGCAGGGTCCCTGGACTGTAATGAAACGCGCCCTCACAATCAGAGCAGCAGGGTCCCAGGATTGTAATGAAACGCGCCCTCAGAATCGGAGCAGCAGGGTCCCTGGATTGTAATGAAACGGCGCCTCAGTCCTCTTGAACTGAACGGAGAGGCGAGGGGTGGACGCGATGCGCCAGCTAACATGATTACTCTTCAAATACAGAGAAAACTTTACAGGCGAGAGGCAAGGTGCGGGTCCAACACAAAAGTAGAAATATATATTTAATCCCTTAAACAGTGTACCTATCAACTATTTTCATTCATATATAAATATATGAGAGAGAGAGAGATTTCTACCATGATATCTGAAGATGCAAAGCCAAGACTTAAAACAGGAAGTTTTGTGAATGCTGCGTTATTGCATTTTAGCCATAGATACCCCAAAACATCTACTTTACACTAAGTAGTAGTAGTTTAAGTGCAGTAAACGGGACACAGCTGTGAATTCAGGGGCGATTTTGGGAGGCACATCATAGAGTGAGGGGGGGGGGGGGGGAAGTATAGAACGGACACCCACCTAGCCACGTCTACACTGACGTCACTGCGTGACCAGACCGAGCGCAGGTACCATGAACAGGAGGAGCGCTGACGGACCTCCCTTGCAAATTCACTTTCTGTAAGCAAGTCTTTAGCACTTTGCTTACAGAAAGCAGGAGATTTAATTCTGCGTGCCATTCCCTTACCTGGACGCGTCACGTTTGACAGCGATAGCGTGGAGTTTCTGACCAGGAACCCATTCACTCCAGAGCTGTACGCATCGGTTTGAACTGAGACCAGACGCTAGCAGCTTTTACACCTTTCAAAAAAGTGATCCCCAAATCCCGGTCCTGGTAGACCCCTCAATCTGTCACTTCTTTCTAACAGAGCGTCGAATTACGCAACTGAACTAAATTCGCTTACTAGACTTCAGAGCTATAATTATATATAGGATTTAAGATTTTTCTAGATAACTGAGAATCTGCAGGGATTTAAGAAATTTAAGTAAGCAAATCATTTCAATTAAGGGTGTAGTCAAGTAATGAAGAGCTCAATTGGAATGAAAGCCAAACACTATCTTAAAAGACTGTTTGAACAGCAAGCAGCGCTGGATTCCTGGTGTACCTTCAGGGTACAAGAAAGCAATGGGAGGACACACAAGAATCAAGATGTAAAAATCTTTATTGGGGTAGACAGCAAGTTTAACATCTCCTGAATCTGACAGCAACAAGAATGACGAGCAGAACTCCGAGGAGAGCGGACGCCACGCCCAGCGCCGGAACCAAGGGGAAGTCACCTGAAATTCAAAACAAAGGTGAGCACTAGGACCCGGGAGGCCACAAGACACCTCCAATTACTGCAAGCGTTGCCTAGCAACTTCAAGAAATTCTACAAGTTAGCATGGAGGTCCTAAACATTAAAAAAGTAAACTAACATTTGAACACCATCTTCATGCAAATTCATAAATTTTATTTGTTTGGGGGGGAGGGGGGGCGTGAGGAAAGTCCTCAATTTAAATAATTCGTTTTGGCTACAAATTGCTGCATCCAGTTCTGAAGGACAATTATCAGAACCGATATTTCATACCGGCTATAGGATAGCGATTTAGCATCACAGGAATGGAACTAAGACCAGTTGGATAGTTTTGTCTATTCCTGTTTTCACTAATATTTTAATAAGACAAACACCTGAGCCGGTTACCTATACAGTCTGATCATGCTTCTAGTAAAAAAATAAAACCACATACACCCCAGAAAAAGCTTAGTGCTCCTTTAGCACCATCTAGTGGTTTATTACTGCAAACACTGGAAGTTAGTGGATTAGCAGACACTTCACCAAAGCGACTTAGACTAGGGATGTGAACTCTGCATCACAACTGCTGCAGAGTCACTTCCAATAGGACCTTGTTTGTTTGGCGTCTCATCCAAAGGACGGAGCACAAGGAGGTGAAGTGACTTATTCACGGTCACACACAGCAAGTCAGTGGCTGAGCCGGGATTTGAACCTCCTGCTAATAGACCCCCTTTCTTTAAGCTCTGGAGCAGCAAGCCTCCCATATATATTGAGAGGTTTTAGTTTGCATCCCTTCTAGAGCCAGAGCACTCCATAGCATCGGATGAGGAGGGTTAGAATTCCATGACCAGGATATTCAACAGAACACTCTCAAGGTCTCACCTGCTGTTTGAAGCAACAAGACTTGTCCTTCTGGTACCAATTGGACCGGCCCGGCAGAAACGTAGCCTCTGATCTGGCTGTATCGATCCACACTACGGGCTGAGAGAAAGACAAAATTGAAAACAACTCTCCAGGGTACAGATAAAAAAGGACTATTGCCAGCTCTGAGGTTTGACAGATTACTTTGGATTCATTTTACTGTAATGAAATTTTCAGGTTTAATGGTTTGGATTAAATTATTGCAACAGATATTGCATGAAAAGGCATCATTATAAACTCACTCAATGCAGAGAGAGCATTACCAGCACAATACAAAAAAAATCTCCTCTTACAAACACTCAAATAGAGAAATGTATATTTCACAGGAAGAAGGACCCATCAGGATATTCAAATCTTAAATAGATTAGGCTTTGTATTCCCTTCACTCAATGATAGCAGCTTCAATAGAGCAGCGTTGATGCTGTACTGCAGCTGGTCATGCTTGCTTGTATTCCAGGACTGATCTCCAGATGCTCACCAGATCTCTGGGCTCCAGGCACACAAGTCTTATTGCAGGTATCCTCCAGGCTGGGATCACAAACCACAGCCATGCAATGGAAATACACCTGGGGAGGGACAGAAGCAGCTCTTGTTGAACAGGAGAACACTGCCACACTGTGGCTGAAGTCAGTAGTGCATCAATCCCTCTTTCCTATTGAAGTTTAATAAAAGCATTCCTACTGAAGCACTTAGCATGGAGTGAAAAGTCCCAGGTTCGAGTCAGAGGGGGCACTAACCTGTCTCCAGAAGGCAGAGTCCTTGCTAGACTGCTGTGCCTGCACCTCAAGCCTCTGGAGCTGGGGGGAGCTCCTGGTGAGAGAGTGCTGGCCGGCACTGGGTGGAAGTGGGTCCTGTATGAGTCTCCAGTGACCAGGCAGCTGCAGAGACAGGAACAGGAGTCATGGCAAGCCGGCATTGAAAACACAGCTGAATGGGCAGCGCTAGAGGACTAGCAGACCCCTCACCGGTCAGTGACCAGGTCCCATTGAGGGCTGGAGTCCAGTTCAGGGGTCAGTGTGGCCCAGCAGTCCTGCAAGATGAGGCGGTCAGTCTGGCTATGGGGCTGCTGGAGCTCAACCTGCAGAAACACAGGCTCCAGCAGAGACTGGGACACAGGGAACGCAGAGTAGAACTGGGAGTAGCTCACATCTAGAGGGGAGAAAAAAAATTAGTCACTGCCAGTGCTTCAAAAGCACTGGAGTTCAGGACTCCCTTCATAGCAAGGACAGGGGCTCATGGGAGTTGTAGTCTCATCTGGACAGTGGGCCAATGTGACCAGCTCTGGGAGTTTAGAATGAAGACTACAGAGCAGAATTTGCCAAGTGGAAGTGAAGACAGAGTTCAACTCACCCCTGGCTAGCCGAGCCTTCAGATTCAGAACATCTCTGGGACTCTTGGCTGCAAAACAATAAGGATTTGGTAAAATGCTAAAAGGCTTAAAGACAGAGAGAGGGCTACCATACAACATTAAAAGCACATCCATTTCAAAATGGACAAATCTCTAAAGAAATGTTCCATTTAAAATGCTCAGCTGAAACAGTAAATGCTAAGTAGAACATTTAGTGATTTTTGATGTAGCCAATGTTCAATGAAGACCTTGAAGTCATCTCGCTCTACACAGAGTGTTCAGTCATTTACCATAAGCAAAGTTAACCAGCTGGCAGGTTCCTAAATCCAGCACAATAGATCAAAGCAAACTGTTGAAGAGATTTCATATCCTTTAGTCCCAGGAGACAAGCCTGGTTCAGCTTGCTAGATACGACGTACCTCTGCTCATAGGGTCATAAGACCGGAAGTGCAGGGACCCAAGCCCCTGCACAGAGTAGGGGGCTGGAGCAGGGACCGCCTTCCTTTCAGCAGCCAGCGTCAGGGTGTCGTTGAGGGGGTAACGACAGCGGATAGTCAGCCTAAGAGGTAACGACACACGGGTTTAGATCAGGGGCTGGAGTCGTGTGTAAAACTGACTGCATGGTCCAGCTGGGTAGTCCAGTTCAGGGCAAATGGGCTGTGTGATGTCACAGCCTATGACATCACCACAATTCCCTGTGAACCAGGACTCCCTGTGCTCACCTGTATTCAGAGTCTCTGGTGATGACTGGAGCATTGGGTGGGAAAAGCGCTCGGGTATACAGCACCTCGTTCTCGTAGATCAGGTAGTTACCCACAATCTGAAAAACACAGAAGCCAGAACAGCATGCTGGTAATACAAAGCTGACCTCCCAATAGCAAAATCTAAAGACTGCCAGACAGTTAACGCATAGTCAACCACTCCCCAGTTGCTTTGGATAAAACAATGCTAAAAAAAAAACAACCAAATGATCCAGTGCAGGTCTACCAGTGCCAGACCTGTATGAAGGACCATTGCCTTGACCCACAACACCACGCAGGAAGCCCCAGCTCACCTGGCTCCTGGTCCCACAGGTGTTCACCCCAAAGGTGAAGAGAGCCCTGGTCGAGTCAAACTCTTTGGTTTGCAGGTCTTGTCCAGCAGGGTGGTCTTGCTGGGATCCACTAATGGTATGGGCTCCATGGTCACAGCCACCACCGTCACCACTCCGTTAGGAAAGCACACTGTGGCAGGGGAGGAGAAGAATGAATTGGAGACAAGACTGAATCAAGGCAACACCATGCTACCAATAACATCAAGAGATCCTGAAAGCCAGAGGTCTACACTTCAAGCTGGACTACAGCAGTGTCACTCTCCTCAACTCCTTGTCCTAGCCCTATCTCAAGCTAGCTCTCCACACCCAGCTTCCATGCAGCCAGATGGACTACAGTGCAACCATTTTTTTGCTAGGACTTGCATGCAAGTTAAAAGCAGGGTTCCTAAAGGAATTCCAACACATTGATCAAGATTGCAATTAACTAAATATTTACAGTGGCAACAAGTGAATTCAATTTGTCAATTAAGTTGGCTCAAAAACAAAAAGTTACTTAGAGTTCTCATATCAGAGCTAGGATTCCTAACAGACATGAAAACTCAAGACCCTGAACTCTGCAACTAGATCAGCCATAAACTGGGGACCACTTCAAGAATCTGAAGGGCATTCAAGAACAGAAGTCCCACGGGCTCAGAATGCGTGGCAATAGGATCCTTGGAGTGGCTAGTTCTGGTGTGAAGCGTGGCCAGGACACTGCGAGGCGTCCACCACAGTGAAGGAGTCCTCACCCAGCAGCTCCCTGGTGGGGATTGGGCAGCGTTGCACAAACTGCTTCTCGACCTGCAAGGTCTTGACGTTCCTCATGTTCAGCTCCACTCGAACGGTGAGGCCCCTCAGAGAGATGTCCTGGGGAGGGAGGAAGCAAGGGACACGTCACGGCTGGCAGTACCCTTGGAGCAACGTACTTGAAGTGAACAAGCATGGGGAGTTTGATATCTCCGAAACCAAGCATGCTGCCTCAGTTTGGGGGTGCATCTAGGAGTAGTGTTCAAAATGTATTAGAAAACAAGATGTGTCACTTAGATTTACCTACAGAAAGCCTGCGTTGGTGCGAGAATTTCAATCAGTAACAAATCAGTCCTACAGAGTGTAGCAAGATTAATGGCAACTAAAACTAACCAACCCAATGGTCAATTCTCTGCATGGCTGGGCATAGAAGTCCCTCGGTAGAGGCTACCAGTTGACCAGACAGTGCTAGCCCTGGATCCATTGTTAAACCCCTGGGAGATCCTCACCTCATAGATGTAGCCAATGCCAAAGAGTGGCAACTCGATGGTGATCTTGGGCTCAGCGATGGTGTAGGGTAGAGGGCGGCTCCCAATGCACAGCTCCCAGCTGGAGTCCATGTTGCCCGGGGTCACTTCGAAGACCACGCTGCGGTTCGTACAAAAGCTTTTGACATCAGGAAGATCTAGAGGGAAGGGATTGGTAGGTCGGTCAACAAGTGTTGACTACAAAATCTCCACTTTGTAGTTTGGCACATTCTGTATCCAATTGTGCTTAGAAACAGTCGGCGACATACAATACAAGATCAGTGGTACAATGTTGAAGACAGAAAAGTCAATGTCACAATGTAGCCCATGTCAGGTATGGGGTTGTTGCAAGTTGGTGAACCTGGCAAAGCTCTTACAGATCTAACTAGTCAAGAAATCACCCCCCCAGTTCACTTACTAACACCCTTCACATCGCACACAATAGCAGCCGGGTGAAAATACGGCTCATTCTGGGGGACAATGTTCAAGGTGTAGTTGATGTTCAAGGTGTACCTCCTGATGAGAGCCCCAATGTACTGCAAGAGAAAATCAGGCCAAAAGGTTACAGAACCACCCCACCCCCCAAAATCCTGGACTGTCACCTGCTGCAGACAGGCCACTCTCAAACAGTGCATGATACAGTCCATGTGCAATATTAGATTTCCTGTATAATTGTTGCAGATTTGTTCGAGAGTCTTCCCCTGTGACACCTCATGGTCACGTGTATATAAGTTAAGCTGGCTTTCACTATGAACAGGAGGCTTTCCCCCCCCCATTGGTATGGTTTTGTGTTCAATGGTTTGGTACCTCCTTATTCGAGTGGGTTAATCCTCACCTCTACAGAGACCAGCGGGTTGTCGAAGGGGACCTTCAGGACGAAGTCCTTGGTGCCGTTGGGGTGCTGGACCTCGCTGATCTTCACGCCTCTGTTCTGGGCCTCGGGAAGGGTCAGAGGAACCCCATTGAGGGTCAGGTTCTTCAGCTCAATGTCCGGCTTGAAGTTACCAAGGGTCACCGTGAAGCCCTTCTCACTCGGGACGGTGTCTGAGAGCAGGGATTAGAGAGGTGAAGCGCAAGAAACATAACTGCAGAGCTCTGAACCCCAGGACTGGGTGCAGCAACACGAGTTTCTAACCCTGTTCACCCCCCAATCGCGTGCTCCAAGGTTACCCCTACAGTGCAGGGCTGTGGAGAGTACTCACTGTTCACCACATAAGGGGTCTCAGGGAGGTAGGGGGAGCGGGCTGGCTTGAAGGAGCGGTGCTGGGTCACCTCCTACAGGTCGTCAGCCCATTGGTGCTCCAGGAAAAGGGCAATCTCATACACCTGGTTGTACTTGTTATCAATCACATGACTCTGTAAAAAGACACGAGTTACAGATGTACAAATCAGTACAACATCTGACTCATTGTGTGACCCTGAGCAAGTCACTTCACCTCCTTGTGCTCTGTCTTTCGGGGGAGATATTGTTGCAAGTGACTCTGCAGCTGATGCATAGTTCACACACCCTAGTCTCCAAGTCACCTTGGATAAAAGCATCTGCTAAGATAAACAAAACAGACTTCCCCCCTATATCCCCAGATTCTCATATGCAATAACTTAGGCCAAGTAGTTAACAAGGGATTTTCCCCAGATACAGGGAGAAGTAGGACACGCAAAACTGCTGCCACTACACCCCCTTCCCCAGGGAGAAGGGGCTTTTGATTTAGGACGCTTCTCTAAAGCAACTTGACGAGACTAGGGGGGTGTGAACAATGCATCCTCAACTGCAGAGTCACATCCAACAGGACCTCGTTTGTTTTACGTCTCATCCGAAGGACAAGGAGGTGAAGTGACTCGCTCAGGGTCAAGCCAGGAAAAAGCCCTTCTCTAAAAATCACCAAGCCTCCACAGACAGAGACCCAACCAGAGGGTCCCTGGCTATCTTACCTTGCGATACCCCCCCACAGCTCCGAAGGGAACGCGGATTTCCACTGCAGTGCCGTTGACTAGCAGCTGGTACCCCCTGCTGGTAGCAGCGACCTCATCCAGGCCCCTCCCCTCCACCCCCATCGTGATCTGTTTATCCAGGAACTTGGTGGGATGCAGGACCAGCGGGGTGATGAGCCTCGGGGTGACCCAGCTCAGGTAGGTGCCATCGAAAACAGAGGGGTCTGGAAAGAGATGAAACGCGAGGCATTTTGCCATGGTATACTATTCTTTCCCCCCCTTGGTGTAGAAAAGGGATTTGTTTTTATAGGCTTTTTTAAAAAGTCAGATGACAAGATGTTTATGGTCTTAATGCATGGAAGATGAAGCACTTCTAAAACACTAGCACCAGAACTATAACTTTTTGGAGAATTTATGCAGTTTGACACTAGACTGTTATAGGGTAGAGATTTAACATGGAGCTATGTCAGTCACATGCTCAAATACAAAGTTACACCCACCCATCCTCAAAGGAGGACAATGGCACTTAATGGGTTAATAGGTTGTGGAAGAATGAGTTCCACATAGCACACAGTGCCACCAGGTGTCAAAGTGTAGCTAGTGCAGCCAATTCAAAGTCAAGTGTACAATGCACTAGACTGTTCCACTTAAGTTCCCAGCTCAGGTAATGCTTCCAGACCATTAGCCCTCCTAGGATTGCTGTGCTCCTCGGTGACTCACTCTTGGCGCAGGCAGCTGAAGTGTCCACCAATAGCAGCATCCACCTCTGCTTGTAGAACACAGTGGCTCTGATGGCTTCCACAGGGATCCCCGACACCTGAGGATAGAGAAGAGTGTTGGAGCAGAGACCACGACGATCCCCGCCCCCTCAAGACCCCCCTGTTCAGTCTGCGCTTGTAGATCTCCCGATCCGCCCCTCCTGCTCTGGACTCGCTGACCTCAGCACCACATTACTGGATCCTCAGCTGATACATTATTGCACTACTATAGACACAACTTGCTATAATCCTAACTTGTTGCATCCTAGAAGTTATTTGAATAGTGTGGTTTACAGCAAGGGCAAAAATGAATCTTGCATTTTAACACCTGTCAGTCACCTTGGATAAAAGGAGTCTGCTAAAGTCATTCCTAGACTACTATCATGGCATCCTGCAATACAACACTTTACACATTAAATAGATCTAAATTGTTCACAACAGCATATTAAATTGGGCTAGATTTTACTCCTAGTCATATGCAAAATTGAGAAGGCAGCTATAGCCAAAAGCTTTAATTCAGAAAATTAAGTTGATTGCAAAAGAGATTTAACTTTAAATCCATCAGCATTTAAAAAATGCCAAGTTCGTTAACATCCTATTTTTTGCCTTGCTGTATATTTCTGGAGAGCCCTCAGATGTTCGCACACAAAAGGACGCTATTAAATAATGGAAGCTGGTTTTGGATCACAGTATTTTAAGAACTCACCAGGAGCACCTCGGACATGGGCATGCCGTAGGGCGACCTGAAGACGACGCGGCTGGACGTGGAGTTGACGAGGTATCCTGCGGTACGGGCGTCCTCGGCGGTCATGGTTTTGGGGGGCATCCCGGTCTTGTGGAACACCACCTGCCACTCGGACATCACCGCTCCCTGGGCCTGCAGAGCAACACAACGAAAAGCCAGCCGAGACCCAGAGCCATTCGGGAAGCTGCAAGAGGTGCAGTTCAGAGAGCGTCCACAAGAGGCACTGCAAGCACTACAGAAAGAAACCTCTACACCAGAGGCATCAAACTCCACTCCAAGGGACAGTGTCCATTCCAGCTTCTCTCAATGAACTTACTTGAACCATCCTTAAATCACTAGGGTGCGACTGATCTATTAATAGGAGCAGATACATTGCTCAATTGTGAACTCTAGTTTCGGGGGTCCCCTTCACCTCCATGTAGTTATCCTCACAGACGATCTCACGGGGGTTCCAGGGGCTCTCCGTGCTGCAGGACAGGGAGAAGGGGTAGACCGTCTCTCTGCCCAGAGAGTCCAGTCTCACGAAGCGGTACTGGAGCGCATAGGAGACGTCATTCTTGAGAAAACGGAGAAAGAACTGGTCAGTACGGGAGACTTCTTCACAAGTGGCATACGGGGCTAGGACTTCCAAAAACAGGGTGGATGACAAGACCATTGCACCCCTAAAAGGAATTGGAGACCATTTCAGAGATAAGTTCCTTTCAATTGAAAGAGGTGAACTAATGCACCAAACCGACTTCAAATGAATGCGTTGCCATTGCGAGATGTTTAACTGCCGATTGCAGACTTGATGAACATTGTAATTGATAAAGGGAACAGGATTATATAGATGCATGTTTTTCAGTTCCCCGTTGCGGTGTACGAGAGTGTAAAGCGGGTTTTTTTTTACTGCAGTGACGTACTCACCACGCTCTCCACGTGACAGGCCAAGAACGACGCTCTGAAGATCAAGTCTCCGGGAAGGTTGAAGGAATACGTAAACCCGCACGCCGCCGCGTAGCTGTCATTCAGCGGGTAAACCCCGCTTCTATCTGGAGGGGGGATAAAAATGAAGGAGAACATCGCAACGGGCTACCGAGCAAATCCCATAGGGATTGAAATCATTTCAGAGATTCCGTTTATCTGTGGCACTCTTAACCAGCCAATAAGAGTTTCCTTTAAATTACTTTAATTCCGATACCCCACAAGGTTTTTATTAACAAAAAGAGACCCAACGTTTTACCCTATACTCAAAACCCGAATGCCCGCACAGCTGCCGTTACTTAAACCGACCCAACTTACCGATGACGTCAAAGCGAAAGTTACCGCCGGCAAACTTGCCATTGGTTGACATCCAGAAGTACCGATCCCGGCACTCGGTCACAAAGTTACCTGAAGTCAGAAATGAACGCACAGAGCCGCTCCGTTATTTAAGAACACCGGCAATACAAAGTCACACACCATATTAAATAGAATAGATAAAACGTTTTGTAAGTTGGCTATATAGCGTTTCATAAGCCTAAACAAAGCTGCCAATTCAATCGATTAATAGAATACTCATAACTTGAACCAACTACAACGTTCAGGAAGTCTAAACGTTACATGCCAAATCAAGGGCGAGTTCCCAGTTCAATTAATTCTCTTCATTAAGCATCTCGAGTGACTGTCAATTATCTGATCTGCCCCGAGAACTATCACCCTTTTATTCTGTATACAAGGGCGGTCAATCAATTTATTAAACATATCTGATAATACTGTGATAGACATAATACACAGATTCCAGTTAGCGGGAGTCCTGGACTAGCCCAACTGGATAACATTAAATACCCCAACATTAGTGTAGAGTTGGGTTTGTGAAGCCAAGACACACAAGTACCACATGAACCCAAGTGATACAGATATATTACACTGCAGACTGGAGATTGTTCTGCGGCGTGAATATTGATCTTACCCGACAAGTCCTGAGCGACCAAGCCAGCCGGCAACACCGCGCATAACCAGGCAACTCTGGAACAATAATAATCACATATACATGTGAATTCATAGACATCCGGCACACTCATCCGCAGGAGCCAGTTAACTGAAGTAGAATGCCAACAGATCAAGGACTATGCTAAATTGTTAATTATTTTAAATGTGCACAGATAGAGGGGTTGGTGGAATTGCTTGAAAATGTGATAACCACAGTCCACGAATAGTGAGACAACATCTATACCTATCTTAAAATCCAATTTAAAAAAATTAAACTCACCCTAAAAGCAGCCTGAACCCCATCTCAATACGATTTCTCCAGCCGTGTCCACCACAGATCAACAATCACTAACAAAACCTCGCTTCTCTACCACAGAAAGAAGCCGCTGCGTTCGCTCGCTTGGTGGGACGCGGCGCGCCCCGGGGTTTATAAAGCCCTCAGAATCGCACCGCTTCCGATCACAGCACCTGACTGAGACTGAACTGAAGAGTCAACACGTGGTCTTAATCACGCGTGATTAACTGCTGATCGGGAGTCCCCAGTCATCATCATCATCATCATCATCATCATCATTAGTAGTATTTTGTTTTCTGAGTTTAATTTCATTAATGACGCAATGCGTGTCGATTTCCTCAATTGATCCTCCAGAGCGCGCAATGGGTCGGAATTGCTTGATCAATCCCACCTGCTATCGCTGCCGAGACCCGGCGTCTCCAGTATATATACTCGGGTCGGGTCCGGTTAAACGATGTCGGTGGTGTTGAGGTGTCGTGGTTATTCGGGCAATCAGCGTGGAGGACAGATACAATCGCCGTCGCGCTCTTTTTACAGTAAGTGCAGTCTTATTTATGTTTTTTTAAAAAAAATCTTATTTAAATTAGTAGGTAGGTGATATATATATAATATGTGTGTGTAATATATATAATGTAAAGTAAACTAAAAAAAAAAAAAATCTTTCTTTTTTGTGTGTGTCGAGCACTTGCTTTGGGAAGCTTAACTTTATTCTTTTCCAACGGTGATAACATTCAAACGTTAATATGTCTTTTAAAAACCTAATAATATCTTTTTTAACCAAACTAATAGTTAACTTTTTTCTTCGCTGTTTGTTGTTCAAACGGTATCCAATTAATATTGTAGAGTGACTCAAGAGGAGAAAAACTGACAAATTTAAACGCCCGCATCCAACCTGTCTGTACGTTTGAATCGGTGCACTTCGTTGTAATAATGATTTGGTATAATTCTGTTTGGGGGGGGGGGGGGTAGTAGTAGTAACCTGTACCTTAAAGGGTTAATTTTAATTGTTCATTTCCCCTCACACGATTATCGCATACCCTGCAGCGCGCTCGTTACACGGACCTGTCTATATTATTATTAATTATTATTATTATTATTATTATTATTATTTATTTCTTAGCAGACGCCCTTATCCAGGGCGACTTACAATCGTAAGCAAATACATTTCAAGCGTTACAATACAAGTAATACAATAAGAGCAAGAAATACAATAACTTTTGTTCAAGCGAAGTACAAGTGTGACAAACCACAATTCAATAATACAGCAGATAATAGTGATAGTTACATCAGGATATGATTAAATACAAAGTACTACAGGTTAAAAACTTGGCAGATTACAGTATTCTGAAGTACAGGATTAAATGCAGTAAAATAGGGGGCAGATAAGAGCAAAATAAAGCACATTTACATGAAGGGTGATAGTGTCCCAGGATACAAACAGAGGAGTTCTACAGGTGCTGTTTGAAGAGGTGAGTCTTAAGGAGGCAATACTAACGCTGAAGTCTCTCTTCCAGATTAGCACTGCTGTGCGCGCTCTGTAGTCTTCATTCTAAACTCTCAAAGCTGAACACATTGGCCCAACGGATTAGACTACAACTTCCATGAGCCTCTGTCCTTGATATGAAGTGAGTCCTGAACTCCAGTGCTTCAAAAGCATGGCAGTGACCTACAAAGCTTTTTTTTTTTCCTCCTCCTCTAGATGTGAGTTACTCGCATTTCTACTCTGCGTTCCCTGTGTCCCAGTCTCTGCTGGAGCCCGTGTTTCTGCAGGTTGCGCTCCTGCAGCCAGACTGACCACCTGTACTGGACTCCAGCCCTCAATGGGACCTGGTCACTGACTGGTGAGGGGTCTGCTAGTGCTGCCCATTCTGCTGTGCTTCCAATGCAGGCTTGCCATGACTCCTGTTCCTGTCTCTGCAGCTGCCTGGTCACTGGAGACTCCTACAGAACCCACTTCACTACAGATCCCACCTGGAGGATACCTGCAGTAAGACTTGTGTGCCTGGAGCCCAGAGATCTGGTAAGCACACACACACACACACACATACATATTCATGCACACATATATACACACACACTCTTGGAATCCAGATTTCATCTGAGACATGAAGAGAAAAACAAGCTAATAAAGAAAGTACAGTGTAGTATTAGTTAACGCTGTAGGCTGATACAGAGTCCCAGCACCAGAAAGTGTGCAAAACACTCCTGATTATTTTTTATTTAATAAAATGAAACATAACTATAAACCAGAGCTGAAGAATCAGCTTGCACTGCTGTAGTTGAATCATGTAACACAGAGTTATAATTAATTATATAACAGAGGATCAACTTTACTTCCCACCCCTCCCCTATTCCGTGCCTGTGGTCATCCATTAATTTATATTCATGTCAAGAATCCTGAATGTTAAAATACAGAAAGCTCAGTAAACAGTGACATCTAGTGGAGAACATAAACCAGGCACCAGTCAGTGTCCTGGCAAATCGGTTACAATAACAGGATTGTCTCCACACACTAGAATCAACCGTCACAGACTAGTAGCTCTCCACACACTAGAATCAACCGTCACAGACTAGTAGCTCTGCACACACTAGAATCAACCATCACAGACTAGCAGTTCTGCACACACTAACATCAACCAGATCAAAGAACAGCCACATAAACTACAGCCAGGGAACTCCTGTGGGACAGACATGAGTAAGGATACGCACAATGTGATGTGCGGTTTCAAACCCCCGTAAGAGGCTGTGTGCTCCCGTGGTTAAAGACAAGGGCTTTTAGGGAAATAAGCACCACACACGCGTTTATTTTTTGAATTGTTATTTGTCAAACAGCGAGTTGGAGATCACGTACATTTTCTTTACTTCAGCTTCAGTGGTTTCAACATATCCACGCACTAAATCACAGAGTTAGCTCTGAACACGGCATCCTTTATATTCCGTTGTGTGATCGAGTGGGAATCCGCTCTGCAGCGCACTCCAGCACCCACACAGCTCCCTGACCTGCACACCGCAGAGCAACTGCTGTACAAAGGCTGTTTTATCAGTCCCTGCTGTGGATTAAAATAGTATTGGTTTTAAGAATAAATAATTAAACTGGCATGGAGAGTTGTCAGGTTACAAGCCTTCCTGTGCTGTAAACCTGGACTTCATGGAGATGGGCAGAACGCAGCTCACGCTTTTCCTTATCCAATGCTGCCATCGTGTGGTCAATTACTAGAACTGTTTGTTATCTATCTATCTATTAGCGCAGTTGCCCTTTGAAATGACTCGGATAACCTTAACCCCTGTGTAAAGATAAACATTTCAGATATTTTCTTAAAATACAGCAAACAGAATATTTACAGGATAGCCAGGAGAGTACTGTGTGTATAAATAATAACGTAATTGCTCTTATTTGAAATCATTCTCATGTGTTTATCATGCTTACTACGTGTTCTTACTGGACTCATATAAGCAAATAGTTACTATCAGGTTTAGCTGCTCTTAGTCGAATTCACTCTTATCATTTACTGTGTGCTTTATTATTTTGCTCTTACTTGAATTGATTTTATTGCATTTTCATAACTGCTCTTATCTGTATTATGGTATTCTGTAATGTGATATTTTATAATGTGATACTTTGTACTGTGATAATTTGTAACAATTGTAAGCAGCCCTGGATGTCTGCTAAGAAATAAATACTAATAACAGTAGTAATGATGTCATTGCTGATTTTCACTACCTGTACTACCCATTGTAAACAGCAGAGGGCAGCAGCGACCGCTTGTCACGGAGCTGTGTTCAGATCAAATAACATGTTAGTTTAATGCAGTGGTGGCCGGTACGTGGATCGCAGAGATTTTCGGTGGATGTCGGGTCGAATCACAGCATGTACTCACACAACAGTGTTTGTTTCGGATGATGGGCAGAGTCTTCTGTGTCGTCCAGTAGCACAGATGAAATCTCAACAGTTTCTGCGTCTGAGACGAACAAAATGCTTGTGCGAAAATACATTTTAATTTAGGCGCACGTAGGCGACTAGAAATTCCTAAAGGTAGACTATAAAAAAAATAAACGTGATTTATTTTTTCAGCTGGAAAGTATATATAAAAAAAAAAAAAACCTCACATTCGGATCTGAACTCTAAGCTCAATCGTAATGCACCCTGGGAATGTAGTTTATTGGTGTCCACTGCTCACTGTTAATCACACATTAAAAACTACAAATCCCATACCCGCCAGTTTCACTGAATTATCAGTGCGACGGCTACTCGTTTCCAGACAGTTTGTCAAACCAAGATGAGGAAAATAACAAATTCAGATATGTCGGCGTCTTTACAGGGAATGAGCAATGCAGGTGTTTCAGAAATTGAAAGCGAACAGGGAGCTTCGAGTTAGTTGCAGCGTGTTCACAGTCGAGTAAAATACAAGTTCAACCAACAGGGGATAAAAGATTTCCCCTGGCATAAGTTTGACAGTGTTAAAAAAAATCCATGTTTTGCACGTTTTATCAGGATGCAGGGGAACTGATGGCAGACCAGACTGCATTTTAACAGGAAGCCAGGAGTTCAAACATGAAAATATCTTAAACACAGCGCTTCAAAACGACACGCAGTGTGCGGAGAGGCAGCTCAGCGCGCCGCCATGAACAGCAAGCAGCGCCTTCTGAGGAGCATGCGAGCAGGCAGCTAAAATAAATAAATAAATAAATAAATAAAACGTTAACCATTTTAATTGTGTTGATGCAAAAGAATTAAACTGCACACGTGTTATGTAAGAAAGAATTAACAAAAAGATCTGTAGACATTCAACAATACATTTAAGCAAAACATGTTTATTATTATTATTATTATTATTGTGTGTGTGTGTCCCTAAATGTCAGTGCGCGTCAAGCATTTATATTTAATCTCGCTTATAATTGCTGGTCATAGCTTTTTGTTGGTCAAAGCTAGTACTTTTTAATACAGTGCTATCTGAGTATTTAAAATATGGTTACTTCAAAATTAAAATGTATGTCAGCAACGGTGTGTTAATTAAACGAAGCGCCTGACGCCGCTCGGAACTTTGGCATTTTTAAATCCTAACGGTCTCTGCTCAGCGGAGTGGAATGTTCAGGAGCCGGTTGCCTAGCAGCGTCTCCGCCTCCTTCTCTGCCCCGCCCCCTCTCTCCCTCTCTCGTTGCTCCAGCTAGGAGTTCACATTCAGCTTCCTTAGATTATATAGCGCCATTCTTTACTAACTTTTACAAATGAGCTTATTGGAGGCTTCGTGTTTTTAAGATGGTTCAGGTGCAGTCCGGGCAGACTGACTGCAGCATCATTACAGTATACCACACTGCGCTCCGCAGTCATATATCTTGTATCATTGTATGACAAAGAATATATACTGTTTGCCACATTGTAAATATGTAAAAGAAAAAATAAATACTAAAATAAAAAAAAAAACCAAACACACACACAGAGACACACACACTGAGACACACACACACAGAGACACACACACAGAGACACACACACTGAGACACACACACACACACACACTGAGACACACACACACAGAGACACACACACAGAGACACACACACACAGAGACACACACACACAGAGACACACACACTGAGACACACACACTGAGACACACACACACACTGAGACACACACACACACTGAGACACACACACACTGAGACACACACACACAGAGACACAAACACTGAGATACACAAACTGAGACACACACACTGAGACACACACACACAAACACACACACTGAGACACACACACTGAGACACACACACACAAACACACACACTGAGACACACACACTGAGACACACACACACAGAGACACAAACACTGAGACACACACTGAGACACACACACACAAACACACACACTGAGACACACACACTGAGACACACACACACAAACACACACACTGAGACACACACACTGAGACACACACACACAGAGACACAAACACTGAGACACACACTGAGACACACACACACAGAGACACAAACACTGAGACACACACACTGAGACACACACACTGAGACACACACACACACAAACACACACACTGAGACACACACACTGAGACACACACACAGAGACACAAACACTGAGATACACAAACTGAGACACACACACAGACACACACACTGAGACACACACACACACAAACACACACACTGAGACACACACACTGAGACACACACACACAGAGACACAAACACTGAGATACACAAACTGAGACACACACACTGAGACACACACACTGAGACACACACACACACAAACACACACACTGAGACACACACACTGAGACACACACACACAGAGACACAAACACTGAGATACACAAACTGAGACACACACACAGACACACACACTGAGACACACACACACACAAACACACACACTGAGACACACACACTGAGACACACACACACAGAGACACAAACACTGAGATACACAAACTGAGACACACAGACACACACAAACACACACACTGAGACACACACACACACCACTGAGACACAAACTGAGACACACACACTGAGACACACACACAAACAGACACACCGAGACACAAACACACACACACTGAGACTCACTGAGACACACACAAACACAGACACACACACACTGAGACACACACACACAGACATACAGGAAACAGGAGATTTTCAAACAGGAAATAGAACATTTCTAGTATGGAGCAGAACCTTCAGGTTTTCAGTGAAAGCTGGTCAGGCTTGGATGTAAGCTTAGAAAATAAACGCATTTCAACAACTGTGCAGCGGTGCAGCGGGGTAAGGTGGTGTGCGCTTCAAGAACGTCATGATGCAAGTTCAAACCACGAGATTTTATTTTTTTCCTGCGATATGTGCTGTTTGAAAACAAATCCATTGTTTAATATAAATGGTGTGGATATCAAACTGCTTGCATTCCCTGGTTTGTTTTGACGTTGACCAACATGTGGAATCACAGGATTGGTAGATGTCCAGTTATTTAGCTTTTCTGTTTGAAAAGTCGCTACACACCCTTAAAAAGTAGACAGAAGAGGAAGATGAAGAAGGAGGAGAATAACAATTTGACCTTAGTTTGACGACTTATATCTCATTGTGTATAAGAGGTATGTACGTTTTTTTTATCACATTTGATGTAAGAGTGTTTCAGTCTTTTGGTACAGATGGTAATTCTAAGTGATTTCGTTTTGCCGCTGCAACATGGTGAAAACAGCTAAACTCTTGGAGCTGTATAGAGACTCTCGGTTGTTTCAAACACGTTTTTCTAAATCCTCTCAATCCCACGACAAAAACATTGTCAATGTAAATAAACAAGTTAGATAAACGCAACAGCCGTTTAAAGGGGTGATATCAAACACAAAAGAACAAGTTAGGAGAAGCAATCAGGCCAATCTTGTCAAGCATCAAGCAAATAGGCACACTTGGAAAGGTGCTGGGGCCCAAGATTCACACAATTCTTGCTTCTAACTTGGCTCCTTTTTTTGATCGCTTCGCTCCACTTTATTGCTCCACTTGAAATGCCTCTGCTCTTATCTGTATTATAATATTCTGTAATGTGATATTTTATAATGTGATACTTTGTACTGTGATAACTTGTAACAACTGTAAGTCGACCTGAATGTCTGCTAAGAAATAAATATTAATAACAGTAGTAATGTCATTGCTGATTTTCGCTACCTGTACTACCTCTTGTAAACAGCAGAGGGCACCAGCGACCGCTTGTCACGGAGCTGTGTTCAGATCAAATAACATGTTAGTTTAATGCAGTGGTGGCCGGTACGTGGATCGCAAAGATTATCGGTGGATGTCGGGTCGAATCACAGCATATACTCACACAACAGTGTTTGCTTCGGATGATGGGCAGAGTCTTTTGTGTCGTCCAGTAGCACAGATGAAATCTCAACAGTTTCTGCGTCTGAGACAAACAAAATGCTTGTGCGAAAATACATTTTAATTTAGGCGCACGTAGGCGACTAGACATTCCTAAAGGTAGACTATAAAAAATAAACGTGATTTATTTTTTCAGCTGGAAAGTAAAAGAAAAAAAAAAACCTCACATTCGGATCTAAACTCTAAGCTCAATCGTAATGCACCCTGGGAATGTAGTTTATTGGTGTCCACTGCCCACTGTTAATCACACATTAAAAACTACAAATCCCATACCCGCCAGTTTCACTGAATTATCAGTGCGATGGCTACTCGTTTCCAGACAGTTTGTCAAACCAAGATGAGGAAAATAACAAATTCAGATATGTCGGCGTCTTTACAGGGAATGAGCAATGCAGGTGTGTCAGAAATTGAAAGCGAACAGGGAGCTTCGAGTTAGTTGCAGCGTGTTCACAGTCGTGTAAAATACAAGTTCAACCAACAGTGGCTAAGAGATTTACCCTGGCTTAAGTTTGACAATATTAAAAAAATCCATGTTTTGCACGTTTTATCAGGATGCAGGGGAACTGATGGCAGGACAGACTGCATTTTAACAGGGAGCCAGGAGTTCAAACATGAAAATATCTTAAACACAGCGCTTCAAAACGGAGAGGCAGCTCAGCGCGCCGCCATGAACAGCAAGCAGCGCCTTCTGAGGAACATGCGAGCAGGCAGCTAAAATAAATAAATAAATACATAAATAAATAAATAAAACATTAACCATTTTAATTGTGTTGATGCAAAAGAATTAAACTGCACACATGTTATATAAGAAAGAAGGAACAAAAAGATCTGTAGACATTCAACAATACGTTTAAGCAAAATACTATTATTATTATTATTATTATTATTATTTGTGTGTGTGTGTCCCTAAATGTCAGTGCGCGTCAAGCATTTATATTAAATCTCGCTTATAATTGCTGGTCATAGCTTTTAGTTGGCCAAAGCAAGTATTTTTTAATACAGTGCTATTTGAGTATTTAAAATATGGTTACTTCAAAATTAAAATATCAGCAACGGTGTGTTAATTAAACGAAGCGCCTGACGCCGCTCGGAACTTTGGCATTTTTAAATCCTAACGGTCTCTGCTCAGCGGAGTGGAATGTTCAGGAGCCGGTTGCCTAGCAGCGTCTCCGCCTCCTTCTCTGCCCCGCCCCCTCTCTCCCTCTCTCGTTGCTCCAGCTAGGAGTTCACATTCAGCTTCCTTAGATTATATAGCGCCATTCTTTACTAACTTTTACAAATGAGCTTATTGGAGGCTTCGTGTTTTTAAGATGGTTCAGGTGCAGTCCGGGCACACTGACTGCAGCATCATTACAGTATACCGCACTGCGCTCGGCTTTGTGTGGAGGCTGATACACAAAATAATGAACGACTGGTAAAGAAATCACATGGATTGCTTTTTAATGCTAAATGTGTATCTGGTATTCTAAGTATTACCTACAATTAATAATTCAGCTATATTCAGAATGTGATAGAGTATTAAGACAGGGTCCAGTATTATAAATAAATAAACACGCTTTAAGAGAAACAGCAGTGATGTTTATTGACCATTCCCATCCATTCTCTAGATGTTTCTACATTGTGGTTGCAATCCACAGGGACAAGGGACTCAGCGATGTTAAATAAAAAACCTAGAGCCCACAATTAACCAATATAGAAAGGAAGGGGGGAGAAATGTATTGCCTGCGTGCAGCACCTTCCACTTTCCTCTATTAAATGTCATTTGCCATGTGTCTGCCCAGTTCTGAATGCTGTCGAGATCATTTTGAATGACCTTTGCTGCTGCAACAGTGTTTGCCACTCCTCCTGTTTGAACTGCAAACACAAGTCAAAAAGGAAGTTAGAAAGGCCAACAGAGAGACAGAAATGAACATTGCTAAGGGGGCTAAAACCAATTCCAAAATGTTTTTCCAATATTATAACAGTAAGAGAGGAGGTTAAATGTCTAAGAGACACAAACGGCAAAATCACAGACGAAGGAAAAAAAATAGCGAGTATATTAAATGATTACTTTAGCATAACAGAGGCAGAACATAAGAAAGTTTACAAATGAGAGGAGGCCCCATTCAGCCCATCTTGCTCGTTTGGTTGTTAGTAGCTTATTGATCCCAGAATCTCATCAAGCAGCTTCTTGAAGGATCCCAGGGTGTCAGCTTCAACAACATTACTGGGGAGTTGGTTCCAGACCCTCACAATTCTCTGTGTAAAAAAGTGCCTCCTATTTTCTGTTCTGAATGCCCCTTTATCTAATCTCCATTTCTGACCCCTGGTCCTTGTTTCTTTTATCAGGTTGAAAAAGTCCCCTGGGTCGACATTGTCAATACCTTTTAGGATTTTGAATGCTTGAATCAGATCGCCGCGTATTCTTCTTTGTTCAAGACTGAACAGATTAAATTCTTTGAGCCTGTCTGCATACGACATGCCTTTTAAACCCGGGATAATTCTGGGTGCTCTTCTTTGCACATTACTTCCCTTGATTTAAATTCAACACTTCTCACAATATATCCGAGCATCTCGTTGGCCTTTTTTATAGCTTCCCCACATTTCCTCGTGTTGAAGCTGTGATTAAAGGTTTTGAAAGCGGTCTCTCTCTGGGGTTCCCCTGTATCAGTGGTGTGGGGTTTCCTCGTGTTGAAGCTGTGATTAAAGGTATTGAAAGCGGTCTCTCTCTGGGGTTCCCCTGTATCAGTGGTGTGGTGTTTCCTCGTGTTGAAGCTGTGATTAAAGGTATTGAAAGCGGTCTCTCTCTGGGGTTCCCCTGTATCAGTGGTGTGGGGTTTCCTCGGGTTGAAGCTGTGATTAAAGGTATTGAAAGCGGTCTCTCTCTGGGGTTCCCCTGTATCAGTGGTGTGGGGTTTCCTCGGGTTGAAGCTGTGATTAAAGGTATTGAAAGCGGTCTCTCTCTCTGGGGTTCCCCTGTATCAGTGGTGTGGGGTTTCCTCGGGTTGAAGCTGTGATTAAAGGTATTGAAAGGGGTCCCTACCCTGGAGTCCCACTCGTTGAGGGTCTTGACGTTGATGAAGGACACTTCCCCGTTGGCTCCGGTCATCACACCATCGTGTTCACAGCGAGCGATCAGATCGATATCCTCCCCCAGCTTCCAACACCGGAACCTGAAACACAGAGACACACACAGGGGTCAACAAGGCTGAACACACACACACACACAGGGGTCAACAAGGCTGAACACACACACACACACACACACACACACACACACACACACACAGGGGTCAACAAGGCTGAACACACACACACACAGGGGTCAACAAGGCTGAACACACACACACACACACACACACACACAGGGGTCAACAAGGCTGAACACACACACACACAGGGGTCAACAAGGCTGAACACACACACACACACACACACACAGGGGTCAACAAGGCTGAACACACACACACACACACACAGGAATCAACAAGGCTGAACACACACACACACAGGGGTCAACAAGGCTGAACACACACACACACACACACACACACACACAGGGGTCAAGAAGGCTGAACACACACACACACACAGGGATCAACAAGGCTGAACACACACACACACACAGGGATCAACAAGGCTGAACACACACACACACAGGGGTCAACAAGGCTGAACACACACACACACACACAGGGGTCAACAAGGCTGAACACACACACACAGGGGTCAACAAGGCTGAACACACACACACACACACACACACACAGGGGTCAACAAGGCTGAACACACACACACACACACACACACAGACACACACACACACAGAGGTCAACAAGGCTGAACACACACACACACACACACACACACAGGGATCAACAAGGCTGAACACACACACACACAGGGGTCAACAAGGCTGAACACACACACACACACACAGGGGTCAACAAGGCTGAACACACACACACAGGGATCAACAAGGCTGAACACACACACACACACACACACAGGGGTCAACAAGGCTGAACACACACACACACAGGGGTCAACAAGGCTGAACACACACACACACACAGGGGTCAACAAGGCTGAACGCACACACACACACACACACACACACACAGGGGTCAACAAGGCTGAACGCACACACACACACACACACACACACAGGTACTGACAAACACACACACACTTATGTGTTGCTAATTGGTAGATATGCATATTTCAACATTACAAGAGCCAATCAAATCGCGTGAAATCTCAAAGCGGGCGGAGCTCATTTGCATACAAACTCCAGATTTAGCGGCAATTTAAATATTTAACTAAATGTTAAATCTACCTAAGAGATTTAAGATTTATTTAAATATTTAGCTAAATGTTCAATCTAGCTAAGAGATTTAATATTTAGTTAAATATTTAGCTGTTTGGGACGGCCTCTAGGCTTGAGGTTTGCAGACATGTGATAGACAGTCTCTGGGTTCGGGCAGCGATGCACATTTTAATTTGAGCTGCTGTGCTGTTATAGATTCATCTGATAGAGACACAGGGATATCTTCAGACGGCACGGTTCAGGTGTTTTGAGACTTGTGGAAAGGATGGAAGTTTTACAAATATTACAATTTTTTTTTTTTTATCAATAACTAGAGTAAATTATCAAAATCTCTTGTTCTGTATATGACTGGTTGTATGTTAACCTTACAGAGGATTCTATGAAGAGAAATGTAATAAATGAATTTTCAAATTTGACAGGCCCTCGATGTGCGTCTCTTGTTTTGTGTTTTGTTGTTCTTCAGAGCCGGGCTCGCTGACAGGTTTAAAACACAACGCGTCGCTTTCCCTGGCGTTCGGCTGCCTGGACTTATTCCTGCGATATCTTTATCAACACAATCGCCATGGTTTATGTTTTTATTAACATGTCCCTCGTCATGAATAGTTCTGAGGAGTTGTTTTAGTTTTCCATCAGTTATGAACGGAGCGCGGGAGGGGACTTGAGACAAAAAATACATCTCCCAGAGACACACAGGTACTGACGCACGCACGCGCACACACACACACACACACACACACACACACGCACACACACAGGTACAGACACACACACACACAGATACTGACCCCCCCCCCACACACACACAAATAGTGACACACACACAGGTACTGACACACACACAGGTACTGACACACACACAGGTTCTGACACACAGGTTCTGACACACAGACACAGGTACTGAAACACACCCACACACACACACACACACACACACACAGGTAGTGACCCACACACACACACAGGTACTGACAGACACACAAACAGGTACTGACACACACAGGTACTGACACACACACACAGATACTGTCACGCACGCACACACACGTACTGACAAACACACACACACTGAGACACACACACTGACACACACACACACTGAGACACACACACAGATAGTGACATACACACACACAGATAGTGACACACATGCACACACACACACACAGATAGTGACACACACTCTGATACACACACTGACACACACAGGAACTGACACACACAGGTAGTGACACACACACACACACACACACAGATAGTGACACACACACACACACACACACAGGTACTAAATGTGTATCTGGTATTCTAAGTATTATGTACAATTAATAACTCAGCTATATTCATATTCAGAATGTAATACAGTATTAAGACAGAGTCCAGTATTAGAAATAAATAAACACGCTTTAAGAGAAACAGCAGTGATGTTTATTGCCCATTCCCATCCATTCTCTAGATGTTTCTACATTGTGGTTGCAATCCACAGGGACAAGGGACTCAGCGATGTTAAATAAAATAACTGGAGCCCACAATTAACCAATATAGAAAGGAAGGGGGGAGAAATGTATTGCCTGCGTGCAGCACCTTCCACTTTCCTCTATTAAATGTCATTTGCCATGTGTCTGCCCAGTTCTGAATGCTGTCTAGATCATTTTGAATGACCTTTGCTGCTGCAACAGTGTTTGCAACTCCTCCTGTTTGGAACTGCAAACACAAGTCAAAAAGGAAGTTAGAAAGGCCAAGAGAGAGACAGAAATGAACATTGCTAAGGGGGCTAAAACCAATTCCAAAACGTTTTTCCAATATTATAACAGTAAGAGAGGAGGTTAAATGTCTAAGAGACACAAACGGCAAAATCACAGACGAAGAAAAAAAATAGCAAATATATTAAATGATTACTTTTCACAGGTTTTTACAAAGGAGGACACGGACAACATGCCCCACATGTCGACCTGTTCCTATCCAAATTTAAATAACTTTAGCATAACAGAGACAGAAGTGTTAAAGGGACTAGGAGCTCTTAATATAAACAAATCCCCTGGGCCAGATGAGATCCTCCCAATAGTACTCAAAGAAATGAAAGAAGTTATTTACAAACCGCTAACCAAGATCATGCAACAGTCTCTTGACACAGGGGTTGTACCGACAGACTGGAAAATAGCAAACGTAATACCGATCCACAAAAAGGGAGACAAAACCGAACCAGGTAACTACAGACCAATAAGCCTGACTTCTATTATATGTAAACTTATGGAAACTATAATAAGATCCAAATTGGAAAATTACCTATATGGTAACAATATCCTGGGAGACAGTCAGCATGGTTTTAGGAAAGGGAGATCGTGTCTAACTAACCTGCTTGACTTTTTTGAGGATGCAACATTGAAAATGGATAATTGCAAAGCATACGACATGGTTTATTTAGATTTCCAGAAAGCTTTTGACAAAGTCCTGCATAAAAGATTAATTCTCAAACTGAATGCAGTAGGGATTCAAGGAAATGCATGCACATGGATTAGGGAGTGGTTAACATGTAGAAAACAGAAAGTACTGATTAGAGGAGAAACCTCAAAAAAGAGCGAGGTAACCAGTGGTGTACCACAGGGATCAGAGGTCCTCTACTATTCCTAATGTACATTAATGATTTAGATTCTGGTATAGTAAGCAAACTCGTTAAATTTGCAGAGGACACAAAAATAGGAGGAGTGGCAAACACTGCTGAAGCAGCAAAGGTCATTCAAAATGATCTAGACAGCATTGAGAACTGGGCAGACACATGGCAAATGAAATTTAATAAAAGAAAGTGTAAAGTATTGCATGCAGGCAATAAAAATGTTCATTATAAATATCATATGGGAGATACTGAAATTGAAGAAGGAATCTATGAAAAAGACCTAGGAGTTTATGTTGACTCAGAAATGTCTTCATCTAGACAATGTGGGGAAGCTACATAAAAGGCCAACAAGATGCTCGGATATATTGTGAGAAGTGTTGAATTTAAATCAAGGGAAGTAATGTTAAAACTCTACAATGTATTAGTAAGACCTCACCTAGAATATTGTGTTCAGTTCTGGTCACCTCGTTACAAAAAGGATATTGCTGCTCTAGAAAGAGTGCAAAGAAGAGCAACCAGAATTATCCCAGGTTTAAAAGGCATGTCGTATGCAGACAGGCTAAAAGAATTGAATCTATTCAGTCTTGAACAAAGAGGACTACGCAGCGATCTGATTCAAACATTTCAAAATCCTAAAAGGTATAGACAATGTCAACCCGGGGGACTTCTTTGACTTGAAAAAAGAAAAAAGGACCAGGGGTCATAAATGGAGATTAGATAAAGGGGCATTCAGAACAGAAAATAGGAGGCACTTTTTTACTCGGAGAATTGTGAGGGTCTGGAACCAACTCCCCAGTAATGTTTTTGAAGCTGACACCCTGGGATCCTTCAAGAAGCTGCTTGATGAGATTCTGGGATCAATAAGCTACTAACAACCAAACGAGCAAGATGGGCTGAATGGCCTCCTCTCGTTTGTAAACTTTCTTATGTTCTTATGTTCTTATGTTCTTATTAAGAATGGATAGTGGTGCAGTATATATTATACTATAACAGTGTGTATTATTAAGAATGGATAGTGGTGCAGTATATATTATACTATAACAGTGTGTATTATTAAGAATGGATAGTGGTGCAGTATATATTATACTATAACAGTGTGTATTATTAAGAATGGATAGTGGTGCAGTATATATTATACTATAACAGTGTGTATTATTAAGAATGGATAGTGGTGCAGTATATATTATACTATAACAGTGTGTATTATTAAGAATGGATAGTGGTGCAGTATATATTATACTATAACAGTGTGTATTAAGAATGGATAGTGGTGCAGTATATATTATACTATAACAGTGTGTATTAAGAATGGATAGTGGTGCAGTATATATTATACTATAACAGCGTGTATTATTAAGAATGGATAGTGGTGCAGAATATATTATACTATAACAGTGTGTATTATTAAGAATGGATAGTGGTGCAGTATATATTATACTATAACAGTGTGTATTAAGAATGGATAGTGGTGCAGTATATATTATACTATAACAGTGTGTATTAAGAATGGATAGTGGTACAGTATATATTATACTATAACAGTGTGTATTATTAAGAATGGATAGTGGTGCAGTATATATTATACTATAACAGTGTGTATTAAGAATGGATAGTGGTGCAGTATATATTATACTATAACAGTGTGTATTATTAAGAATGGATAGTGGTGCAGTATATATTATACTATAACAGTGTGTATTATTAAGAATGGATAGTGGTGCAGTATATATTATACTATAACAGTGTGTATTATTAAGAATGGATAGTGGTGCAGTATATATTATACTATAACAGTGTGTATTATTAAGAATGGATAGCGGTGCAGTATATATTATACTATAACAGTGTGTATTAAGAATGGATAGTGGTGCAGTATATATTATACTATAACAGTGTGTATTATTAAGAATGGATAGTGGTGCAGTATATATTATACTATAACAGTGTGTATTATTAAGAATGGATAGTGGTGCAGTATATATTATACTATAACAGTGTGTATTATTAAGAATGGATAGTGGTGCAGTATATATTATACTATAACAGTGTGTATTATTAAGAATGGATAGTGGTGCAGTATATATTATACTATAACAGTGTGTATTATTAAGAATGGATAGTGGTGCAGTATATATTATACTATAACAGTGTGTATTAAGAATGGATAGTGGTGCAGTATATATTATACTATAACAGTGTGTATTAAGAATGGATAGTGGTGCAGTATATATTATACTATAACAGTGTGTATTAAGAATGGATAGTGGTGCAGTATATATTATGCTATAACAGTGTGTATTATTAAGAATGGATAGTGGTGCAGTATATATTATACTATAACAGTGTGTATTAAGAATGGATAGTGGTGCAGTATATATTATACTATAACAGTGTGTATTAAGAATGGATAGTGGTGCAGTATATATTATACTATAACAGTGTGTATTATTAAGAATGGATAGTGGTGCAGTATATATTATACTATAACAGTGTGTATTATTAAGAATGGATAGTGGTGCAGTATATATTATACTATAACAGTGTGTATTAAGAATGGATAGTGGTGCAGTATATATTATACTATAACAGTGTGTATTATTAAGAATGGATAGTGGTGCAGTATATATTATACTATTACAGTGTGTATTAAGAATGGATAGTGGTGCAGTATATATTATACTATAACAGTGTGTATTAAGAATGGATAGTGGTGCAGTATATATTATACTATAACAGTGTGTATTATTAAGAATGGATAGTGGTGCAGTATATATTATACTATAACAGTGTGTATTAAGAATGGATAGTGGTGCAGTATATATTATACTATAACAGTGTGTATTATTAAGAATGGATAGTGGTGCAGTATATATTATACTATAACAGTGTATTATTAAGAATGGATAGTGGTGCAGTATATATTATACTATAACAGTGTGTATTATTAAGAATGGATAGTGGTGCAGTATATATTATACTATAACAGTGTGTATTATTAAGAATGGATAGTGGTGCAGTATATATTATACTATAACAGTGTGTATTAAGAATGGATAGTGGTGCAGTATATATTATACTATAACAGTGTGTATTATTAAGAATGGATAGTGGTGCAGTATATATTATACTATAACAGTGTGTATTATTAAGAATGGATAGTGGTGCAGTATATATTATACTATAACAGTGTGTATTAAGAATGGATAGCGGTGCAGTATATATTATACTATAACAGTGTGTATTATTAAGAATGGATAGTGGTGCAGTATATATTATACTATAACAGTGTGTATTATTAAGAATGGATAGTGGTGCAGTATATATTATACTATAACAGTGTGTATTATTAAGAATGGATAGTGGTGCAGTATATATTATACTATAACAGTGTGTATTCTTAAGAATGGATAGTGGTGCAGTATATATTATACTATAACAGTGTGTATTATTAAGAATGGATAGCGGTGCAGTATATATTATACTATAACAGTGTGTATTAAGAATGGATAGTGGTGCAGTATATATTATGCTATAACAGTGTGTATTATTAAGAATGGATAGCGGTGCAGTATATATTATACTATAACAGTGTGTATTATTAAGAATGGATAGTGGTGCAGTATATATTATACTATAACAGTGTGTATTATTAAGAATGGATAGTGGTGCAGTATATATTATACTATAACAGTGTGTATTATTAAGAATGGATAGTGGTGCAGTATATATTATACTATAACAGTGTGTATTAAGAATGGATAGTGGTGCAGTATATATTATACTATAACAGTGTGTATTATTAAGAATGGATAGCGGTGCAGTATATATTATACTATAACAGTGTGTATTATTAAGAATGGATAGTGGTGCAGTATATATTATACTATAACAGTGTGTATTATTAAGAATGGATAGTGGTGCAGTATATATTATACTATAACAGTGTGTATTATTAAGAATGGATAGCGGTGCAGTATATATTATACTATAACAGTGTGTATTATTAAGAATGGATAGTGGTGCAGTATATATTATACTATAACAGTGTGTATTATTAAGAATGGATAGTGGTGCAGTATATATTATACTATAACAGTGTGTATTATTAAGAATGGATAGTGGTGCAGTATATATTATACTATAACAGTGTGTATTATTAAGAATGGATAGCGGTGCAGTATATATTATACTATAACAGTGTGTATTATTAAGAATGGATAGTGGTGCAGTATATATTATACTATAACAGTGTGTATTATTAAGAATGGATAGTGGTGCAGTATATATTATACTATAACAGTGTGTATTATTAAGAATGGATAGTGGTGCAGTATATATTATACTATAACAGTGTGTATTATTAAGAATGGATAGTGGCGCAGTATATATTATACTATAACAGTGTGTATTATTAAGAATGGATAGCGGTGCAGTATATATTATACTATAACAGTGTGTATTATTAAGAATGGATAGCGGTGCAGTATATATTATACTATAACAGTGTGTATTATTAAGAATGGATAGTGGTGCAGTATATATTATACTATAACAGTGTGTATTAAGAATGGATAGTGGTGCAGTATATATTATACTATAACAGTGTGTATTATTAAGAATGGATAGTGGTGCAGTATATATTATACTATAACAGTGTGTATTAAGAATGGATAGTGGTGCAGTATATATTATACTATAACAGTGTGTATTATTAAGAATGGATAGTGGTGCAGTATATATTATACTATAACAGTGTGTATTATTAAGAATGGATAGTGGTGCAGTATATATTATACTATAACAGTGTGTATTATTAAGAATGGATAGTGGTGCAGTATATATTATACTATAACAGTGTGTATTAAGAATGGATAGTGGTGCAGTATATATTATACTATAACAGTGTGTATTATTAAGAATGGATAGTGGTGCAGTATATATTATACTATAACAGTGTGTATTATTAAGAATGGATAGTGGTGCAGTATATATTATACTATAACAGTGTGTATTATTAAGAATGGATAGTGGTGCAGTATATATTATACTATAACAGTGTGTATTATTAAGAATGGATAGTGGTGCAGTATATATTATACTATAACAGTGTGTATTATTAAGAATGGATAGTGGTGCAGTATATATTATACTATAACAGTGTGTATTAAGAATGGATAGCGGTGCAGTATATATTATACTATAACAGTGTGTATTATTAAGAATGGATAGTGGTGCAGTATATATTATACTATAACAGTGTGTATTATTAAGAATGGATAGTGGTGCAGTATATATTATACTATAACAGTGTGTATTATTAAGAATGGATAGTGGTACAGTATATATTATACTATAACAGTGTGTATTAAGAATGGATAGTGGTGCAGTATATATTATACTATAACAGTGTGTATTATTAAGAATGGATAGTGGTGCAGTATATATTATACTATAACAGTGTGTATTAAGAATGGATAGTGGTGCAGTATATATTATACTATAACAGTGTGTATTATTAAGAATGGATAGTGGTGCAGTATATATTATACTATAACAGTGTGTATTATTAAGAATGGATAGTGGTACAGTATATATTATACTATAACAGTGTGTATTATTAAGAATGGATAGTGGTGCAGTATATATTATACTATAACAGTGTGTATTAAGAATGGATAGTGGTGCAGTATATATTATACTATAACAGTGTATTAAGAATGGATAGTGGTGCAGTATATATTATACTATAACAGTGTGTATTAAGAATGGATAGTGGTGTAGTATATATTATACTATAACAGTGTGTATTATTAAGAATGGATAGTGGTGCAGTATATATTATACTATAACAGTGTGTATTAAGAATGGATAGCGGTGCAGTATATATTATACTATAACAGTGTGTATTATTAAGAATGGATAGTGGTGCAGTATATATTATACTATAACAGTGTGTATTATTAAGAATGGATAGTGGTGCAGTATATATTATACTATAACAGTGTGTATTATTAAGAATGGATAGTGGTGCAGTATATATTATACTATAACAGTGTGTATTATTAAGAATGGATAGTGGTGCAGTATATATTATACTATAACAGTGTGTATTATTAAGAATGGATAGTGGTGCAGTATATATTATACTATAACAGTGTGTATTATTAAGAATGGATAGTGGTGCAGTATATATTATACTATAACAGTGTGTATTATTAAGAATGGATAGTGGTGCAGTATATATTATACTATAACAGTGTGTATTATTAAGAATGGATAGTGGTGCAGTATATATTATACTATAACAGTGTGTATTATTAAGAATGGATAGTGGTGCAGTATATATTATACTATAACAGTGTGTATTAAGAATGGATAGTGGTGCAGTATATATTCTACTATAACAGTGTGTATTATTAAGAATGGATAGTGGTGCAGTATATATTATACTATAACAGTGTGTATTATGAATGGATAGTGGTGCAGTATATATTATACTATAACAGTGTGTATTATTAAGAATGGATAGTGGTGCAGTATATATTATACTATAACAGTGTGTATTATTAAGAATGGATAGTGGTGCAGTATATATTATACTATAACAGTGTGTATTATTAAGAATGGATAGTGGTGCAGTATATATTATACTATAACAGTGTGTATTATTAAGAATGGATAGTGGTGCAGTATATATTATACTATAACAGTGTGTATTATTAAGAATGGATAGTGGTGCAGTATATATTATACTATAACAGTGTGTATTAAGAATGGATAGTGGTGCAGTATATATTATACTATAACAGTGTGTATTATTAAGAATGGATAGCGGTGCAGTATATATTATACTATAACAGTGTGTATTAAGAATGGATAGTGGTGCAGTATATATTATGCTATAACAGTGTGTATTATTAAGAATGGATAGCGGTGCAGTATATATTATACTATAACAGTGTGTATTATTAAGAATGGATAGTGGTGCAGTATATATTATACTATAACAGTGTGTATTATTAAGAATGGATAGTGGTGCAGTATATATTATACTATAACAGTGTGTATTATTAAGAATGGATAGTGGTGCAGTATATATTATACTATAACAGTGTGTATTAAGAATGGATAGTGGTGCAGTATATATTATACTATAACAGTGTGTATTATTAAGAATGGATAGTGGTGCAGTATATATTATACTATAACAGTGTGTATTAAGAATGGATAGTGGTGCAGTATATATTATACTATAACAGTGTGTATTATTAAGAATGGATAGTGGTGCAGTATATATTATACTATAACAGTGTGTATTAAGAATGGATAGTGGTGCAGTATATATTATACTATAACAGTGTGTATTATTAAGAATGGATAGTGGTGCAGTATATATTATACTATAACAGTGTGTATTATTAAGAATGGATAGTGGTGCAGTATATATTATACTATAACAGTGTGTATTATTAAGAATGGATAGTGGTGCAGTATATATTATACTATAACAGTGTGTATTATTAAGAATGGATAGTGGTACAGTATATATTATACTATAACAGTGTGTATTAAGAATGGATAGTGGTGCAGTATATATTATACTATAACAGTGTGTATTATTAAGAATGGATAGTGGTGCAGTATATATTATACTATAACAGTGTGTATTATTAAGAATGGATAGTGGTGCAGTATATATTATACTATAACAGTGTGTATTATTAAGAATGGATAGTGGTGCAGTATATATTATACTATAACAGTGTGTATTATTAAGAATGGATAGTGGTGCAGTATATATTATACTATAACAGTGTGTATTATTAAGAATGGATAGTGGTGCAGTATATATTATACTATAACAGTGTGTATTATTAAGAATGGATAGTGGTGCAGTATATATTATACTATAACAGTGTGTATTATTAAGAATGGATAGTGGTGCAGTATATATTATACTATAACAGTGTGTATTATTAAGAATGGATAGTGGTGCAGTATATATTATACTATAACAGTGTGTATTAAGAATGGATAGTGGTGCAGTATATATTATACTATAACAGTGTGTATTATTAAGAATGGATAGTGGTGCAGTATATATTATACTATAACAGCGTGTATTAAGAATGGATAGTGGTGCAGTATATATTATACTATAACAGTGTGTATTAAGAATGGATAGTGGTGCAGTATATATTATACTATAACAGTGTGTATTAAGAATGGATATTGGTGCAGTATATATTATACTATAACAGTGTGTATTATTAAGAATGGATAGTGGTACAGTATATATTATACTATAACAGTGTGTATTATTAAGAATGGATAGTGGTGCAGTATATATTATACTATAACAGTGTGTATTATTAAGAATGGATAGCGGTGCAGTATATATTATACTATAACAGTGTGTATTATTAAGAATGGATAGTGGTGCAGTATATATTATACTATAACAGTGTGTATTATTAAGAATGGATAGTGATGCAGTATATATTATACTATAACAGTGTGTATTATTAAGAATGGATAGTGATGCAGTATATATTATACTATAACAGTGTGTATTATTAAGAATGGATAGTGATGCAGTATATATTATACTATAACAGTGTGTATTATTAAGAATGGATAGTGGTGCAGTATATATTATACTATAACAGTGTGTATTATTAAGAATGGATAGTGATGCAGTATATATTATACTATAACAGTGTGTATTATTAAGAATGGATAGTGGTGCAGTATATATTATACTATAACAGTGTGTATTATTAAGAATGGATAGTGGTGCAGTATATATTATACTATAACAGTGTGTATTATTAAGAATGGATAGCGGTGCAGTATATATTATACTATTACAGTGTGTATTATTAAGAATGGATAGTGGTGCAGTATATATTATACTATAACAGTGTGTATTATTAAGAATGGATAGTGGTGCAGTATATATTATACTATAACAGTGTGTATTAAGAATGGATAGTGGTGCAGTATATATTATACTATAACAGTGTGTATTATTAAGAATGGATAGTGGTGCAGTATATATTATACTATAACAGTGTGTATTATTAAGAATGGATAGTGGTGCAGTATATATTATACTATAACAGTGTGTATTAAGAATGGATAGTGGTGCAGTATATATTATACTATAACAGTGTGTATTATTAAGAATGGATAGTGGTGCAGTATATATTATACTATAACAGTGTGTATTATTAAGAATGGATAGTGGTGCAGTATATATTATACTATAACAGTGTGTATTATTAAGAATGGATAGTGGTGCAGTATATATTATACTATAACAGTGTGTATTAAGAATGGATAGTGGTGCAGTATATATTATACTATAACAGTGTGTATTAAGAATGGATAGTGGTGCAGTATATATTATACTATAACAGTGTGTATTAAGAATGGATAGTGGTGCAGTATATATTATACTATAACAGTGTGTATTATTAAGAATGGATAGTGGTGCAGTATATATTATACTATAACAGTGTGTATTATTAAGAATGGATAGTGGTGCAGTATATATTATACTATAACAGTGTGTATTATTAAGAATGGATAGTGGTGCAGTATATATTATACTATAACAGTGTGTATTATTAAGAATGGATAGTGGTGCAGTATATATTATACTATAACAGTGTGTATTATTAAGAATGGATAGCGGTGCAGTATATATTATACTATAACAGTGTGTATTATTAAGAATGGATAGCGGTGCAGTATATATTATACTATAACAGTGTGTATTATTAAGAATGGATAGTGGTGCAGTATATATTATACTATAACAGTGTGTATTATTAAGAATGGATAGTGGTGCAGTATATATTATACTATAACAGTGTGTATTAAGAATGGATAGTGGTGCAGTATATATTATACTATAACAGCGTGTATTATTAAGAATGGATAGTGGTGCAGTATATATTATACTATAACAGTGTGTATTAAAAATGGATAGTGGTGCAGTATATATTATACTATAACAGTGTGTATTAAGAATGGATAGTGGTGCAGTATATATTATACTATAACAGTGTGTATTATTAAGAATGGATAGCGGTGCAGTATATATTATACTATAACAGTGTGTATTAAGAATGGATAGTGGTGCAGTATATATTATACTATAACAGTGTGTATTATTAAGAATGGATAGCGGTGCAGTATATATTATACTATAACAGTGTGTATTAAGAATGGATAGTGGTGCAGTATATATTATACTATAACAGTGTGTATTATTAAGAATGGATAGTGGTGCAGTATATATTATACTATAACAGTGTGTATTAAGAATGGATAGTGGTGCAGTATATATTATACTATAACAGTGTGTATTATTAAGAATGGATAGCGGTGCAGTATATATTATACTATAACAGTGTGTATTAAGAATGGATAGCGGTGCAGTATATATTATACTATAACAGTGTATTATTCTATTATTAACATCTATCATTTGCTCAAAACAGCGTGATGCTGCAGATAAAATAAATAAAGTACTTTGTTCAGCTGATGGTAAACAGAATTAGGAAACGATCTCTCATATTGTTTAAAATCCAGACACTTACTAATACAGGGTATAACAGAATTAGGAAACGATCGCTCATATTGTTTCAATTCCAGACACTTACTAATACAGGATACTATTTAAGAGCAGAGGATGCATGCAATAAGGAGAGCCACACCATTACAAATGTATTGTAATACTAGAAGGGATGTGATTGGCTGTATATATACAGTTCACATGGCGTTGCACAAGTAAGCTTCCAATGTTGTTATTAATGATTATTACACAGGTGGAGTTTGTACAAAAAAACATGTTGCTGCACTTTGAAGAGTCAGCATTGTGTAAATCACTTGTTTCCATGAAGCTGCTTTGAGAATAAGCAGCTCTCCTGCTGCAGCCCCTTGTCTGCTCGTTGTATTTGACACATTGAAACTTGTATTCTGTGTTGACAGTTTCCATCCAAACCATGATCACAATACAGTATGAGTTCACAGAAAGACATTCCTCAGACACTTTGCTGAGACTTGCCTCTGTTGTCCACAGCTGTTGTGCGGTTTCCTGCTGCGAGGAAAAATGTGTTTTAATTTGGGAGTTAAAAACAGGGTAAAGTAGCACTCTTAATTAAAAATAAATCAATAAAATAAGAGAGATAGCTCCTCTTAGACCCGCTGGCATTATGTTGACTCGGAAATGTCTTCATCTAGACAATGTGGGGAAGCTATAAAAAAGGCCAACAAGATGCTCGGATATATTGTGAAAAGTGTTGAATTTAAATCAAGGGAAGTAATGTTAAAACTTTACAATGCATTAGCAAGACCACATCTAGAATATTCTGTTCAGTTCTGGTCACTGCGTTACAAAAAGGATACTACTGCTCTAGAAAGAGTGCAAAGAAGAGCAACCAGAATTATCCTGGGTTTAAAAGGCGTATGCAGACAGGCTAAAATAATTGAATCTATTCAGTCATTCTGACAAAGGGCTGGCTTTGTAGAGGAACCTAGCTAGTAAGTAAGAGTTGTAATTTTATACAATTTTGTTTCCCACAGATCCCATAGAGAGCCACGCTATCCCTGAATCTGAAGCACAGGAGGGGCCAAAGATAGAAGCAGTTTACACACAAGAGGAGTCCTTTGAGCAGGAGTGGTGTGCAAGTCTAATACAGGTTACAGAGCTGCCATGTGTTAAAGATGAAGACGTCCCTGAACAGGAATGTGTTCCTATTAAAGAGGAATTCATAGAACAGGAATGTGTCTCCATCGCAGAGGAACTTCCTACTGAAAATAATGTCTGTACACTTGAGGAGAACAACAAGCTGGGATCCAACCTGTGTGATGATTCTCCAACTGAATGTGATCTGGGATTTGGAGGTAATCCTACAAAACAAGCAGCATTGAGCTGCCTATTCATCCTGCAGAACCTGGTACTGAACACCAGCAGTGTGCTTGAGATTAATATTTTAAACAAGGGGAGCTGCCCAACCACTATGTCAACAAGAACATCACTGTGCTTGCTCCTGAGGCACCTGCTAGATGTGTAGCCACTGCCACGCCTCTTTAGAATGCTGTGAGATCAGCACTGTCCAATCACGCTAGATGTGCAGCCACTGCCACGCCTCTTTAGAATGCTGTGAGATCAGCGCTGTCCAATCACGCTAGATGTGCAGCCACTGCCATGTCTCTTTAGAATGCTGCGAGATCAGCGCTGTCCAATCACGCTAGATGTGCAGCCACTGCCATGTCTCTTTAGAATGCTGCGAGATCAGCGCTGTCCAATCACGCTAGATGTGCAGCCACTGCCACGCCTCTTTAGAATGCTGTGAGATCAGCGCTGTCCAATCACGCTCCTGGAGGCCATTCCACTCCACATTGAACAGGTTCAATGCTGCTCCTGTGCCTGGATGGAGCTTTAATTGGTTCATTTAAACAACTTAGAACAGGGTTGGAACAAAGAGCAGGAGTGGAAGGGCCAGCTTTGGACACCCCTGTGTTAGATCTGTTAGATCTTTCCCCATTTCTGATAGACTGTTTGCAGTTGTGCTGCTCCCACAGCTTTACAGAGCTGCAGGGATCACATGTCCCATCACGGGGTGATGTCACATCCAGTCTGGTTGCTTAGCGTCCCCAGAAGAAACATTTCAGTAGAGCATTTCTGTGGAGAGTATGCAGCAGCATCGCCACAATGAGAGTGAACCCGTATTGTATGACCCATCAGTCTTATTTTATTTCTTACATTTTATTCAAATACAATATCATTTTTAAAAGCTCATCTCACTACAACTATCCCAGGGACTGAATGTTTGCTGGCAGCGGCACATTTCACTCTTGTGTGTCTCACAGTAAGCATTGCTGTGTTATTATTGTCACAGTACAGTAAGTACGTGTGTGGAGGGGTTCTGTACAGCAGACCAGCGAATCAGTTTCAGCTGGGAGGGGGATTCTGGGAATTGTAGTTTTACCAGATCTCTACTCTACAGATATTTTACACAAAAATCATGGTGATAGTAAAAGGAGGCTGAGCTTAACTGGAGTGATATGAATTGGGTTTGACTGTATGCTCTCAATACACAGTCATAAGAGTTCACTCTAGTTGTCATATTTATGTCATGAAGCCCTGCAGAACAGTGCATGTGAGAGAATGCTGTACAATAACCTTTGTCTCTCTTCTCTTTCTTTCTTTAGCTTCTAAAGTAGATGAAGGAGAACACGACTCCACTCCATCACCCCAGTGCAAAAACTCTTCTAGAGGCAAACCACAGAGCAAGAAACACAGAGAAACGACACCCCAAGAAGAGTATGTGAAGACATTGAGAACTCACTCAGTTACAATCCCTTCTTTACAAGACAGACACCCACTTACTGTGGAGAGTACAGAGACGCCACATTCTGCATGTTTTAACAACTCAGAAACCCAGGGCAACTTGAAGACCTTGCCTCATTCTATTAAAGATGGGAGGAGTTCCTGTCAATTAGACATTCCTGAAACTCACAAGGGAAATCCCACAGGAGGGACTACGTTTTCCTGGGCTGATTGTGGGAAGAGTTTCAATCATATATCACTGCTTAAAAGACACCAGCACATTCACACAGGCAAGAAACCTTCCCACATACAGTCCAGTGATAAGAGTTTCACACACTTGGGAAATCTTAATTCACACCAGCACATTAACATAGGAGAGAAACCTCATCACTGTGATGTTTGTGGGAAGAGATTCAGCCATTTAAGAGACCTTAAAAGACACCATAAAATTCACACATGAGAGAAACCTTATCACTGTGCTGTTTGTGGGAAGAGATTCAGCCAGTTTGGAAACCTTAAAGGACACCATAAAATTCACACAGGAGAGAAACCTCATCACTGCACTGAGTGTGGGAAGAGATTCAGTCACATAGGAAACCTTAAAAAACACAAAGCCATTCACACAGGAGAGAAACCTCATCACTGTGATGTTTGTGGGAAGAGATTCAGCCAGTCTGGAGACCTTAAGAGACACCATAAAATTCACACAGGAGAGAAACCTCATCACTGCACTGAGTGTGGGAAGAGATTCAGTCACATAGGAAACCTTAAAAAACACAAAGCCATTCACAGGAGAGAAACCTCATCACTGTGATGTTTGTGGGAAGAGATTCAGCCAGTCTGGAGACCTTAAGAGACACCATAAAATTCACACAGGAGAGAAACCTCATCACTGCTTTGAGTGTGGGAAGAGATTCAGTCACATAGGAAACCTTAAAAAACACAAAGCCATTCACACAGGAGAGAAACCTCATCACTGTGATGTTTGTGGGAAGAGATTCAGCCAGTCTGGAGACCTTAAGAGACACCATAAAATTCACACAGGAGAGAAACCTTATCACTGTTCTGTTTGTGGGAAGAGATTCAGCCTGTTTGGAAACCTTAAAGGACACCATAAAATTCACACAGGAGAGAAACCTCATCACTGCACTGAGTGTGGGAAGAGATTCAGTCACATAGGAAACCTTAAAAAACACAAAGCCATTCACACAGGAGAGAAACCTCATCACTGTGATGTTTGTGGGAAGCGATTCAGCCAGTTAGGAGACCTTAAAAGACACCATAAAATTCACACAGGTGTGTAATCCTCTCCCTGCACTTAGTGTGGAGAAGTGAAGTCAGTTGCAGGCTCTTACTGGACTCGAGAACATTCTCAGAATTGTAGACCCCTAAACAACAGGAAGATATTTGACTAAATACAGAAATATTTACTGAATACAAAAGAATAAACCTGCTTGATAAACAGGGTCCCCCCGAATCACAATCTGTTCAGATCAAAAGCTCACAGACTCAAATATGAACGAGTACGTCTTGTATTCATCGTCTTGTTGAGCATTCGGATTGTGTTACGTGACATTAGTAATATATTAAATAGATTGTTATTATGAATGCACGTTTCTCTTTCCTTTCTCATGCGTTGCTCAGCCTCTTGCAGTGGGTTCTGTGGAAACTTCCCCCGATACCACGGTGAATCTGCGGTACCTCAAGACACAGCACAGTGTACTGCAGTTATCATGCGGGCAGCTTGCAGTGTAAAGCAATACTGTTTCCAGCAGGGGGCACCAGACAGCTTTTAGGAATGTAATGGGCTGCATACCATTGCTTCTTAACGAGATGATTTCTGCTCAGGATGTGTTTAACACTGCCCTCTCTCTCTCGGGTACTCTATTAACAAACGCAGGTTCTGTGTTTTTAATATCAATTTGTTTGACAATGAGACTACTAAACCAAATAAAATCTATATTAAAAATGCTTTGCTGCCTGTATTAAATGCTGTTTTAAATGTTGTTCAGTGTCTTGTCAATCAAGGATTTCATTTTAAAAATCCAGTAATAAATACCGTAGATGTCCTTGTTTCTGCATTTCTTATATATACCATGACTGGAGCAGCTTTTTAAACTGCTGTCTGCTCATACAAGCGATCCATGTGCAATCAGGCATATATTTTGTCATTAAGTATTCTATAGCTCTGTGGTTTATACAAATAGTTTTTACATGTTTAACTTGATGTTGCTTTGAAGCCCGTTTCAGTTCATCGCTTTCCTGTAAAATGTTCCCCGCGCTTACAAGTTTGTTATAACTTTTTATTATTTATGATTTTGGGAAATGCACTCTCGTTAGATATTTTATGATCTGTAGTTTCAAGTCGTTATTATTTGTAGTGTTTTAGATTGCAAGGTTGTGAGATTTTAAACAGCAATCTCACACGCCTGCATGGAAGTTAGAATCAGGGATGGAGGATTTATAAACTGCAGAATTGGGAATGGAAGACAGAGCAGGGATTTTCAATACTTGGAAATGGGACTTTTAGCAACAATGCCTCCATCTTTTGTTTGAAGTAGATTATGATTAGCTGCTCCGCAGCTTAGTATGCAGCTCTGTACTGAATCCACAAGTTTGGTGCAATTGACCCAGATGGTTGTCATTGCTGGCTTCATTAGGAGCACTAGGCACTGGGAAATGTAGTTCTGATGCCATTTTAAATTCCCAGAACTACATTCTCTTTAACAGATTTGCATAAGTGCTGTGCGCTACACCACTATCTGTGGAAGAGGCTGAAAGCAGAGCCACGCAATGCTGTTACAAAGCAATGCCAGCAGCATTCATCAGGAGAGCCTGCACAACCTCTGCACCAGATTTACAGCCTAATAAAGTCAAGGATACCAAATCTGCTAACACAAATTCTGCGTTTCTGGAAAGAAAAAAAAACGTGCTAATGACAACTTGATATATTATTATTATTTAGCCGACGCCTTTATCCAAGACGACTTACAGAAATCTGGGTGTGTGAACTACCTACAACACGTACAACAACGTCTCACCCGAAATACGGAGCACAAGGAGGTGAAGTGACTTGCTCAGGGTCACACACACACACACACACACACACAGTGAGTCAGCCGGGATTTGAACCGGGGACCTCCTGGTTACAAGTCATTTTTTTTAACCACTGGAACACAGAACTTCCTAATAATAAACAGCTTTTGAGAACTTAAGAATTTAGCCAATTTGTGTGTTAACGCGTTAAAGAAAATAATAATAATAATAATTATAATAATAATAATAATAATAATATTAAAGGTTCGTACTCATGCAATCTGAGGCTTGTCAGGTAGAGTAGAACAGCGAACACAGCCACCGGGATGAAGAATTTATAAAACCGCGCTGACCCCATTGCTTTACTGACCGTCTTCATTTAAAAAAAAATAAAACACTTCTTTTTTCTTCCCTTTTTCCAGGACAGTTACCACGTGAAACAAACGGTGAGAACTCTGGTTTCAACCGCTACACGCAACCCGACATACTTCATAACAGCGGACACGTATTTGAAATCCTATTGCAGTATCTGTGCGTCTGTGCGTCTGTGCGTCTGTCCTAACGCTGGTGTTTTGCATTAAGAAAACAAATCGAACCTACCAAATAATCTGACATTCATCCCTAAGTTTCACCTATTGTCATTTTTTGGAGAGTTTGTAAGTTTTAAAAGTTTCAGATTTTTGCTCTCTCTCTCTCTCTCTCTCTCTGGGTTTGTTTTTGTAGATAAGGCAAAGATTTATCAAACAGTGCAAGGTGAGGTTCAGTCTGACCTCTTAGTGTAGGCCTACATGCAAAAGTTTTAGAACACCCCCATTTTTCCAGTTTTTATTGAAATTTAAGCAGTTCAAGTCCAGTGAATAACCTGAAATGGTACAAAGGTAAGCGGTAAACTGCCAGAGGTTAAAAAAAAAGTTTAGGTTACCAAAAACTGAAAAATAATGTACATTTCAGAGTTATACAAAAAGGCCTTTTTCAGGGAACAAGTAATGGGTTAACAACTTACAGCTATTCTGCAGCAATGGAAGTAAATTAAGCCTTGAAAGATGATGCTAACAATTCCTACAGGTGTCCCAACTTTTGTTGATTACTAACAAACCCTCTGTCTGTATAAAAGCAGTGTTGGAACAGACTGTGTTACTACACCCTCTTAAGCATTATTTGGGCAGTGTTGTACTGCAGGAAGTAGTATATTGCTCTCATAATGGCGAGAAAAAGGCAATTAACAAAGGAAGACAGACAGACCATTATAACCCTTAAAACTGTAGGTCTTTCCTTTAGAGAAATTGCAAAGAAAGCCAAGGTGTCAGTGAGTACAGTTTCCTACACCATCAAAAGGCACTTGGAAACTGGAGGAAATTCTGACAGGAAGAGGGCTGGCAGACCCAAAGCCACAACAAAATCAGAAGACAAGTTTCCGAGAGTCAACAGCTTGCGTGATAGGCGGCTCATAGGACAACAGTTTCAAGCATAGCTTAACACTGGTCGAAGTAAGCACGTCTCAGTTTCAACTGTGAAGAGAAGACTTCGAGCTGCAGGTTTGACATGTCGAGTGGCAGTAAGAAAGCCATTGCTAAGATGGCAAAATAAGAAAAAGAGGCTTGCCTGGGCCATGAAGCACCGCCAGTGGACTACTGAAGACTGGAAGAAGGTCTTATGGACCGATGAATCAAAATTTGAAATCTTCGGTTCATCACGCAGGGTTTTTGTACGCCGTAGAGTAGGCGAAAGGATGGTTCCTCTGTGTGTGACGCCAACTGTCAAACATGGAGGAGGAAGCGTGATGGTCTGGGGCTCTTTTGCTGGATCCAGAGTCGGCAACTTGCACAGAGTGAGTGGCACCCTGAATCAAAACTGCTACCACAGCATTTTGCAGCGCCATGCAATACCCTCTGGTGTATGCCTAGTTGGTCAGGGGTTCATCCTACAGCAAGATAATGACCCAAAACATACCTCCAGGCTATGTCAGAACTACCTTAGAAGAAAAGAACAAGACTAGGCTTCAAATCATGGAATGGCCAGCACAGTCTCCAGACTTAAACCCCATCGAGCTGGTTTGGGATGAACTGGACAGAAGGGTGAAAGCAAAGCAACCTACAAGTGCAACACATTTGTGGGAACTTCTGCAACAGTGTTGGGAAGAACTTTCCGAACAATATTTGATTTCCATTGCAGAAAGAATGCCACGAGTGTGTTCGGCTGTTATATCTGCAAAAGGTGGCTACTTTGATGAGTCAAAAATTTAGATTAAATTTTGTTAAACAAAACGATTCCATGATTTCTTTTTTTTATCTCCAATTGTTTATTTGTTCTATGCTTTAATTTCAGAGTACATTGAGACATTAAACTGCGTAAATTTCAATAAAAACTGGAAAAATGGAGGTGTTCTAAAACTTTTGACTGGTAGTGTGCGTGTGTATATATATATATTCTACAAGACCAGTTTAAATTGCAATCTGTTTTAAGGGTATCGATGCCCCGTTTATCTCCTCACTTACATGGGCGGTGCTCATTGCGGTTCTTCGCTTCTTAACCCAACATCAGCTGTCGGACTTCCCCGCTGTATTTTGTTTTTTTTTTCGTTCAGATACAATGACACACACACCGCGCCGCTCCGTCACTCCGCCCCCGTGTGTCAATCCACGCCGTCAGACACGCCCCCCCCCTCCCCCGAACACACGTGACGTCACAGGGTATGATTCTAACGAATGTAAAAAAAAAAACTAATCTTTTATGATTTGTTACGTAATAGGCTAACGTCACTCCTCTCCAGTGACTCTCACCTATATAGAAAAATAACAAAGTCACCTTTTCACGCACTGAGGGGCTAACTTGTCAAAAACGTCATGCAAAATACATATATCTTTATTTATTTTGTGGCTGTGCACCCATTGCCACGGCTACACACGATGCATGTCAACAGCGTGTACACACCACGGTGCTGCCGCGGAAGAAACAGCCATGAAACGCTCCCTCACAATCGGAGCAGCGGGGTCCCTGGATTGTAATGAAACGCTCCCTCACAATCGGAGCAGCGGGGTCCCTGGATTGTAATGAAATGCGCCCTCACAATCGGAGCAGCGGGGTCCCTGGATTGTAATGAAACGCTCCCTCACAATCGGAGCAGCGGGGTCCCTGGATTGTAATGAAACGCTCCCTCACAATCGGAGCAGCGGGGTCCCTGGATTGTAATGAAACGCTCCCTCACAATCGTAGCAGCGGGGTCCCTGGATTGTAATGAAACGCTCCCTCACAATCTGAGCAGCAGGGTCCCTGGATTGTAATGAAACGCTCCCTCACAATCTGAGCAGCAGGGTCCCTGGATTGTAATGAAACGCTCCCTCACAATCGGAGCAGCGGGGTCCCTGGATTGTAATGAAACGCTCCCTCACAATCGGAGCAGCGGGGTCCCTGGATTGTAATGAAACGCTCCCTCACAATCGGAGCAGCGGGGTCCCTGGATTGTAATGAAACGCTCCCTCACAATCGGAGCAGAGGGGTCCCTGGATTGTAATGAAACGCTCCCTCACAATCGGAGCAGCAGGGTCCCTGGATTGTAATGAAACGCGCCCTCGCAATCGTAGCAGCGGGGTCCCTGGATTGTAATGAAACGCTCCCTCACAATCGGAGCAGCAGGGTCCCTGGATTGTAATGAAACGCTCCCTCACAATCGAAGCAGCGGGGTCCCTGGATTGTAATGAAACGCTCCCTCACAATCGGAGCAGCGGGGTCCCTGGATTGTAATGAAACGCACCCTCACAATCGGAGCAGCAGGGTCCCTGGATTGTAATGAAACGCTCCTCTTGAACTGAACGGAGAGGCGAGGGGTGGACACGATGCGCCAGCTAACCTGATTACCCTTCAAATACAGAGAAAACTTTACAGGCGAGAGAAAAGGTACAGCTCTAACACAAAAGTAGCAATATATATTAAATCCCTTAAACATTGTGTACCTATCAACTATTTCTCATATATACAATATATATATGAGAGAGACACAGAGAGAGAGATTTCTACCATGATATCTGAAGATGCAAAGCCAAGACTTAAACCCAATTATTAAAACAGGAAGTTTTGTGAATGCGGTGTTACTGCATTTTAGCCATAGATACCCAAAAACATCTACTTTACACTAACTGGTAGTTTAAGTGCAGCAAACGGGACACAGCTGTGAATTCAGGGGCGATTGAGAGACACGTCACACAGAGCGAGGGGGGAGTATAGAACGGACACCCACCTAGCCATGCCTACACTGACGTCACTGCGTGACCCGACCGAGTGCAGGTACCATGAACAGGAGGAGCGCAGACAGACCTCCCTTGCAATTTAACTTTCTGTAAGTAAGTCTTTAGCACTTTGCTTACAGAATGCAGTAGATTTAATTCTGCGTGCCATTCCCTTACCCGGACGCGTCACGTTTGACAGCGATAGCGTGGAGTTTGACCGGGTACCCATTCACTCCAGAGCTGTATGCATCGGTTTGAATTGAGACCAGACGCTAGCAGCTTTTACCCCTTTCAAAAAAAGGGTTCCCCAAATCCCGGTCCTGGGAGACCCCTCAATCGGTCACTTTTCTAACAGAGCGCCGAATTACGCAACTGAACTAAATTCACTTACTAGACTTCAGAGCTATAATTATATATAGGATTTAAGATTTTTCTAGATAACTTAGAATCTGCAGAGATTTAAGAAATTTAAGTAAACAAATAATTTCAATTAAGGGTGTAATCAAGTAATGAAGAGCTCAATTGGAATGAAAGCCAAACACTATCTTAAAAGACTGTTTGAACAGCAAGCAGCGCTGGATTCCTGGTGTACCTTCAGGGTACAAGAAAGCAATGGGAGGACACACAAGAATCGAGATGCAAAAATCTTTATTGGGGTAGACAGCAAGTTTAACATCTCCTGAATCCGACAGCAACAAGAATGACGAGCAGAACTCCGAGGAGAGCGGACGCCATGCCCAGCGCCGGAACCAAGGGGGAGTCACCTGAAATTCAAAACATGACGGGGTGAGCACTAGGACCCGTGGGAGCCACAAGACGCCTCCAATTACAGTCAGCGTTGCTTAGCAACTTCAAGAAATTCTACAAGTTAGCATGGAGGTACTAAACATTAAAAGAGTAAACTAACATTTGAACACCATCTTTATGCAAATCCATGAATTTATTATTTGTTTGGGGGGGTGTGAGAAGTCCTCAATTTAAATAATTAGTTTTGGCTACAAATTGCTGCATCCAGTTCTGAAGGACAATCAGAACTGATATTTCATACCGGCTATAGGATAGCGATTTAGCATCACAGGAATGGAAATAAGACCAGTTGGATAGTTTTGTCTATTTCTGTTTACACTAATATTTTAATAAGACACATACCTGAGCCGGTTACCGATACAGTCTGATCATGCTTCTAGTAAAATAAATAAAGCTTTGTGCTCCTTTAGCACCATCTAGTGGTTTATTACTGCAAACACTGGAAGTTAGTGGATTAGCAGACACTTCGCCAAAGCGACTTAGACTAGGGATGTGAACTCTGCATCACAACTGCTGCAGAGTCACTTCCAATAGGACCTTGTTTGTTTGGCGTCTCATCCGAAGGACGGAGCACAAGGAGGTGAAGTGACTTATTCACGGTCACACAGCGAGTCAGTGGCTGAGCTGGGATTTGAATCTCCTGCTAATAGACCCCCTTTAAGCTCTGGAGCAGCAAGCCTCATTCATATATAAATATATATATATATATATATATATATATATATATATATAGAAAGGCATCCCCTCCATAGCATCGGATGAGGAGGGTTAGAATTCAAATGACCAGGATATTCAACAGAACTCTCTCAAGGTCTCACCTGCTGTTTGAAGGTCCAGGACTTGTCCTTCTGCTACCAATTGGACCGGCCCGGCAGAAACGTAGCCTCTGATCTGGCTGTATCGATCCACACTACGGGCTGAGAGAAAGACAAAATTGAAACAACTCTCACCAGGGTACAGATAAAGGACTATTGCCAGCTCTGAGGTTTGACTTGTGGGTTTTATAGAATACAAAGTCAAATTTCTTTGCATTCATTTTACTGTAATGAAGTGTTCAGGTTTAATGGTTCGGATTAAAATTGCAACAGATATTGCATGAAAAAATGCATCATTATAAATACTCACTCAATGCAGAGAGCATTACCAGCACAATACAAAAAAAAATCTTACAAACACTCAAATAGAGAATTGTATATATTACACATAGGAAGGACCCATCAGAATATTCATATCTTAAATAGATTAGGCTTTGTATTCCCTTCACTCAACGATAGCAGCTTCAATACAGCAGCGTTGATGCTGTACTGCAGCTGGTCATGCTTGCTTGTATTACAGGACTGATCTCCAGATGCTCACCAGATCTCTGGGCTCCAGGCACACAAGTCTTATTGCAGGTATCCTCCAGGTTGGGATCACAAACCACAGCCATGCAATGGAAATACACCTGGGGAGGGACAGAAGCAGCTCTCGTTAAACAGGAGAACACTGCCACACTGTGGCTGAAGTCAGTAGTGCATCAATCCCTCTTTCCTATTGAAGTTTAATAAAAGCATTCCTACTGAAGCACTTTGCATGGAGTGAATCGTCCCAGGTTCAAGTCAGAGAGGGGGCACTAACCTGTCTCCAGAAGGCAGAGTCCTTGCTAGACTGCTGTGCCTGCACCTCAAGCCTCTGGAGCTGGGGGGAGCTCCTGGTGAGAGTGCTGGCCGGCACTGGGTGGAAGTGGGTCCTGTACGAGTCTCCAGTGACCAGGCAGCTGCAGAGAGACAGGAACAGGAGTCATGACAAGCCTGCATTGAAAGCACAGCTGAAATGGGCAGCGCTAGAGGACTAGCAGACCCCTCACCTGTCAGTGACCAGGTCCCATTGAGGGCTGGAGTCCAGTTCAGGGGCCAGTGTGGCCCAGCAGTCCTGCAGGATAAGGTGGTCAGTCTGGCCATGAGGCTGCTGGAGCTCAACCTGCAGAAACACGGGCTCCAGCAGAGACTGGGACACGGGGAATGCAGAGTAGAACTGGGAGTAGCTCACATCTAGAGGGGAGAAAAAAAATTGTAGTCACTGCTGTGCTTTTGAAGCACTGGAGTTCAGGACTCCCTTCATAGCAAGGACAGGGGCTCATGGAAGTTGTAGTCTAATCCTGACAGTGGGCCAATGTGACCAGCTCTGGGAGTTTAGAATGAAGACTACAGAGCAGAATTTGCCAAGTGGAAGTGAAGACAGAGTTCAACTCACCCCTGGCTAGCCGAGCCTTCAGATTCAGAACATCTCTGGGACTCTTGGCTGCAAAACAAAATAAGGATTTGGTAAAATGCTAAAAGGCTTAAAAAGACAGAGAGAGGGCTACCATACAACATGAAAAGCACATCCATTTCAAAATGGACAGATCTCTAAAGAAATGTTCCATTTAAAATGCTCAGCTGAAACAGTAAATGCCAAGTAGAACATTTAATGATTTTTGATGCAGCCAATGTTCAATGAAGACCTTGAAGTCATCTCTCTCCACACAGAGTGTTCAGTCATTTACCATAAGCAAAGTTAACCAGCTGGCAGCACAAACAATGGATCAAAGCAAACTGTTGAAGAGATTTTCTATCCTTTAGTCCCAGGAGACAAGCCTGGTTCAGCTTGCTAGATACTCTGTACCTCTGCTCATAGGGTCATAAGATCGGACGTGCAGGGACCCAAGCCCCCGCACAGAGTAGGGGGCTGGAGCAGGGACCGCCTTCCTTTCAGCAGCCAGCGTCAGGGTGTCGTTGAGGGGGTAACGACAGCGGATCGTCAGCCTACGAGGTAACGACACACGGGTTTAGATCAGGGGCTGGAGTCGTGTGTAAAACGGACTGCATGGTCCAGCTGGGTAGTCCGGTTCAGGGCAAATGGGCTGTGTGATGTCACAGCCTATGACATCACCACAGTTCCCTGTGAACCAGGAGACTCCCTGTGCTCACCTGTATTCAGAGTCCCTGGTGATGACTGGAGCATTGGGTGGGAACAGCGCTCTGGTATACAGCACCTCGTTCTCGTAGATCAGGTAGTTACCCACAATCTGAAAACACAGGAGCCAGAAAAGCATGCTGGCAATACAAAGCTGACCTCCCAATAGCAAAATCTAAAGACTACCAGACAGTTAATGCATAGTCAACCACTCCCCAGTTGCTTTGGATAAAACAATGTTAAAAAACACAACCAAATGATCCAGTGCAGGTCTACCAGTGCCAGACCTGTATGAAGGACCATTGCCTTGACCCACAACACCACACAGGAAGCCCCAGCTCACCTGGCTCCTGGTCCCACAGGTGTTCACCCCAAAGGTGAAGAGAGCCCTGGTCGAGTCAAACTCTTTGGGTTTGCAGGTCTTGTCCAGCAGGGTTGTCTTGCTGGGATCCACTAATGGTATGGGCTCCATGGTGACAGCCACCACCGTCACCACTCCGTTAGGAAAGCACACTGTGGCGGGGGAGGAGAATGAATTAGAGACCAGACAGAATCAAGGCAACGCCATGCTACCCCAATAACATCACCAGATCCTGCAAGTCAGAGGTCTACACTTCAAGCTGGACTAGTGTCATTCTCCTCAACTCCTTGTCCTAACCCTACCTCAAGCTAGCTCTTCACACCCAGCTTCCATGCAGCCAGATTGACTACAGTGCAACCATTTTTTGCTAGGACTTGCATGCAAGTTAAAAGCAGGGTTCCCCAAAGGAATTCCAACACATTGATCAAGATTGCAATTAACTAAATATTTACAGTGGCAACAAGTGAATTCAACTTGTCAATTAAGTCGTCTCCAAAAACAAAAGGCTACTTAATTAGAGTTCTTATATCAGAGCTAGGATTCCCAACAGACATGAAAACTCAAGACCCTGAACTCTGCAACTAGATCAGCCATAAACTGGGGACCACTTCAAAAATCTGAAGGACATTCAAGAACGGAAGTCCCACAGGCTCAGAATGCATGGCAATAGGATCCTTGGAGTGGCTAGTTCTGGTGAGAAGCGTGGTCAGGACTCTGCGAGGCGTCCACCACAGTGAAGGAGTCCTCCTCACCCAGCAGCTCCCTGGTCGGGATTGGGCAGCGTTGCACAAACTGCTTCTCGACCTGCAAGGTCTTGACGTTCCTCATGTTCAGCTCCACTCGAACGGTGAGGCCCCTCAGAGAGATGTCCTGGGGAGGGAGGAAGCAAGGGACACGTCACGGCTGGCAGTACCCTTGGAGCAACGTACTTGAAGTGAACAAGCCTGGGGAGTTTGATACCTCTGAAACCAAGCATGCTGCCTCAGTTTGGGGGTGCATCTAGGAGTAGTGTTCAAAATGTATTAGAAAACAAGATGTCACTTAGATTTACCTACAGAAAGCCTGCGTTGGTGCGAGAATTTCAATCAGTAACAAATCAGTCCTACAGAGTGTAGCAAGATTAATGGCAACTAAAACTAACCAACCCAATGGTCAATTCTCTGCATGGCTGGGCATAGAAGTCCCTCGGTAGAGGCTACCAGTTGACCAGACAGTGCTAGCCCTGGATTCATTGTTAAACCCCTGGGGAGATCCTCACCTCATAGATGTAGCCAATGCTAAAGAGTGGCAACTCGATGGTGATCTTGGGTTCAACGATGGTGTAGGGTAGAGGGCGGCTCCCAATGCACAGCTCCCAGCTGGAGTCCATGTTGCCCGGGGTCACTTCGAAGACCACGCTGCGGTTCGTACAAAAGCTTTTGACATCAGGAAGATCTAGAGGGAAGGGATTGGTAGGTCGGTCAACAAATGTTGACTACAAAATCTCCACATTGTAGTTTGGCACATTCTGTATCCAATTGGCTTTGAAACAGTCGGCGACATACAATACAAGATCGGTGGTACAATGTTGAAGACAGAAAAGTCAATGTCACAATGTAGCCCATGTCAGGTATGGGGTTGTTGCAAGTTGGTGAACCTGGCAAAGCTCTTACAGATTTAACTAGTCAAGAAATCACACACCCCCCCCCCCCCCTCCAGTTCACTTACTAACATCCTTTACATCGCACACAATAGCAGCCGGGTGAAAATATGGCTCATTCTGGGGGACAATGTTCAAGGTGTAGTTGATGTTCAAGGTGTACCTCCTGACGAGAGCCCCAATGTACTGCAAGAGAAAATCAGGTCAAAAGGTTACAGAACCACCCCACCCCCCAAAATCCTGGACTGTCACCTGCTGCAGACAGGCCACTCTCAAACCGTGCATGATACAGTCCATGTGCAATATTAGATTTCCTGTATAATTCATGTTGCAGATTTGTTCGAGAGCCTTCCCCTGCGACACCTCATGGTCACGTGTATATAAATTAAGCTGGCTTTCACTATGAACAGGAGGCTTTCCCCCCCCATTGGTATGGTTGTGTTCAATGGTTTGGTACCTCCTTATTCGAGTGGGTAAAATCCTCACCTCTACAGAGACCAGCGGGTTGTTGAAGGGGACCTTCAGGACGAAGTCCTTGGTGCCGTTGGGGTGCTGGACCTCGTTGATCTTCACGCCTCTGTTCTGGGCCTCGGGAAGGGTCAGAGGAACCCCGTTGAGGGTCAGGTTCTTCAGCTCAACGTCCGGCTTGAAGTTACCAAGGGTCACTGTGAAGCCCTTCTCACTCGGGACGGTGTCTGAGAGCAGGGATTAGAGAGGTGAAGCGCAAGAAACATAACTGCAGAGCTCTGAACCCCAGGACTGGGTGCAGCAACACTAGAGTTTCTAACCCTGTTCACCCCCCAATCGCGTGCTCCAAGGTTACCCCTACAGTGCAGGGCTGTGGAGAGTACTCACTGTTCACCACATAAGGGGTCTCAGGGAGGTAGGGGGAGCGGGCTGGCTTGAAGGAGCGGTGCTGGGTCACCTCCCACAGGTCGTCAGCCCATTGGTGCTCCAGGAAAAGGTCAATCTCATACACCTGGTTGTACTTGTTATCAATCACATGACTCTGTAAAAAGACAGGGGTTAGATATAGAAATCAGTACAACATCTGACTCATTGTGTGACCCTGAGCAAGTCACTTCACCTCCTTGTGCTCAGTCTTTCGGGGGAGATATTGTTGCAAGTGACTCTGCAGCTGATGCATAGTTCACACACCCTAGTCTCCAAGTCACCTTGGATAAAAGCATCTGCTAAGAAACAAAACAGACTCCCCCCCCCCCCCCTATATCCCCAGATTCTCATATGCAATAACTTAGGCCAAGTAGTTAACAAGGGATTTTCCCCGGATACAGGGAGAAGACACGCAAAACTGCTGCCACTACACCCCCTTCCCCAGGGAGAAGGGGCTTTTGATTTAGAACGACGCTTCTCTAAAGCAACTTGACGAGACTAGGGGGGGGGGGGGGGGTGTGAACTATGCATCCTCAACTGCAGAGTCACTTCCAACAGGACCTCATTTGTTTTACGTCTCATCCGAAGGACAGAGCACAAGGAGGTGAAGTGACTCGCTCAGGGTCAAGCCAGGAAAAAGCCCTTCTCTAAAAATCACCAAGCCTCCACAGACAGACCCAACCAGAGGGTCCCTGGCTATCTTACCTTGCGATACCCCCCCACAGCTCCAAAGGGAACGCGGATTTCCACTGCAGTGCTGTTGACTAGCAGCTGGTACCCCCTGCTGGTAGCAGCGACCTCATCCAGGCCCCTCCCCTCCACCCCCATCGTGATCAGTTTATCCAGGAACTTGGTGGGATGCAGGACCAGCGGGGTGATGAGCCTTGGGGTGACCCAGCTCAAGTAGGTGCCATCGAAAACAGAGGGGTCTGGAAAGAGATGAAACACAAGGCATTTTGCCATGGTATACTATTCTTTCCCCCCCTTGGTGTAGAAAAGGGATTTGTTTTTATAGACTTTTTAAAAAGTCAGATGACAATATGTTTATGGTCTTAATGCATGGAAGATGAAGCACTTCTAAAACACTAGCACCAGAACTAATTTTGGAGAATTTATGCAGTTTGACATACTGTTATAGGGTAGAGATTTAACATGGAGCTATGTCAGTCACATGCTCAAATACAAAAAGTTACACCCACCCTCAAAATGAGGACAATGTCACTTAATGGGTTAATAGGTTGTGGAAGAATGAGTTCCACATAGCGTGTCAAAGTGTAGCCAATTCAAAGTCAAGTGTACAATGCACTAGACTGTTCCACTTAAGTTCCCAGCTCAGGTAATGCTTCCCGACCATTAGCCCTCCTAGGATTGCTGTGCTCCTCGCGACTCACTCTTGGCGCAGGCAGCTGAAGTGTCCACCAATAGCAGCATCCACCTCTGCTTGTAGAACACAGTGGCTCTGATGGCTTCCACAGGGATCCCCGACACCTGAGGATAGAGAAGAGCGTTGCAGCAGAGACCGCGACAAGCCCCGCGCCTCACCGGAGCAGAGACCGCGACGAGCCCCGCGCCTCTGCTTAAGTCATTCCTAGACTACTATTATGGCATCTTGCAATACAAAATACTTTACATTACACATTAAATAGATCTAAATTGTTCAAAACAGCATATTAAATTGGGCTCGATTTTACTCCTAGTCCTATGCAAAATTGAGAAGGCAGCTATAGCCAAAAAATTAAAATTCAGAAAATTAAGTTAATAGCAAAAGAGATTTAACTTTAAATCCATCAGCATTTAAAAACGTCAAGTTCGTCAACATCCTATTTTTTGCCTTGCTGTATATTTCTGGAGAGCCCTCAGATGTTAACACACAAAAGCACGCTATTAAATAATGGAAGCTGGTTTGGGATCACAGTATTTTAAGAACTCACCAGGAGCACCTCGGACATGGGCATGCCGTAGGGCGACCTGAAGATGATGCGGCTGGACGTGGAGTTGACGAGGTATCCTGCAGTACGGGCGTCCTCGGCGGTCATGGTTTTGGGGGGCATCCCGGTCTGGTGGAACACCACCTGCCACTCGGACATCACCGCTCCCTGTGCCTGCAGAGCAACACAACGAAAAGCCAGCCGAGACCCAGAGCCATTCGGGGGAGCTGCAAGAGGTGCAGTTCAGAGAGCGTCCACAAGAGGCACTGCAAGCGCTACAGAAAGAAACCTCTACACCAGAGGCATCAAACTCCACTCCGAGGGACAGTGTCCATTCCAGCTTCTCTCAAATGAACTTACTTGAACCAATTGGATAGGGTTAATATTTATGCATGGTCTTGGTGGATTCCAGAAAATTCATTCAAGGTACACTACCTATACAAACAGAGGCCCGGGAGAGATGGTAATGCGTCCTATTAATCAAATGAAACGAAGTGCTTCAGAGCTGTGGGTTGAAGACACTGTGGTCCACCAGGAACAGTTTGACAACCCTGCTCTACACCAGACCCCCCCCCCCCCATCCTGGGGACCCCCTGCACTTGCAGATTCTCATTCCAACCAGTTTATCAATTGCTTACACCCTTCATTCATCTAATAGTGCTTAAACCTGCAATTGTCCTCAACTTAAGTTACTTCTAAAAGTTGAATACACTGCCAACCATTTAGACGCCGAACACAATTAAAGGTCTTAAGCCAATAGTTCAATTGAGCGCTCAGGCGGAATTAAACACACAAGGGGTCCTCCAGGACCTGGGAAGCCCTGTACCCCCCCACCCCCCATCCCAGTTGAAAGTTCACTCACTATGGAGAGAGCCGCTTCCCAGTCCTCCTTCTCCAGTCCTTCCTGAGCGATGACCGGGACATTCTTCCTGACAGACACCTGGGGGCAGGAGGTTTGAACAGCAGGGATTGGAGCCAAGACTCCCCATGCATAGCAGGCAGAGACGTGCCTGGTTTTGTGACAAGCTTGTTACCTAGGCACACTGTGGCTAAAATCAAGCTCACAGTAAAACCTGGACCGGAAGTGAAACTGCTATGCAACAGGAATTGCGTTTACCCCTGAAGTGGAACTCCATTAGTTAGAATAATTTAACAGACACCCTTATCCAGGGCGACTTACAATTGTTACAAGATATCGCATTATTTTTATATACACTTACCCATTTATACAGTTGGGTTTTTACTGGAGCAAACTAGGTAAAGTACCTTGTTCAAGGGTACAGCACCACCACTTCACTGCTGCCCAGGGAGCAAAATAAGACTCCCAATGCAAAGCAGTTTGATCCAATCCTGGTTTTACTACAATTAAGACACCCAAGGTTGTTACCTACACACTGTGGGTAAAATCAAGCTGATCATAAAACCTGGAATGGGTGAAACTGCTATGCAATAGGAGTCATTTCCATCCTTAAATCACTAGGATGTGATTGATCTATTAATAGGAGCAGATACATTGCTCAATTGTGAACCCTAGTTTCGGGGGTCCCCTTCACCTCCATGTAGTTATCCTCACAGACGATCTCACGGGGGTTCCAGGGGCTCTCCATCCTGCAGGACAGGGAGAAGGGGTGGACCGTCTCTCTGCCCAGAGAGTCCAGTCTCACGAAGCGGTACTGAAGCGCATAGGAGACGTCATTCTAGAGACAACAGAGAAAGAACCGGTCGGTACGGGAGACTTCTTCACAAGTGGCATACGGGGCTAGGACTTCCAAAAACAGGGTGGATGACAAGACCATTGCACCCCTAAAAGGAATGGGAGACCATTTCTGAGATAGTTCACCTCTTTCAATTGAAAGGAACTTAATGCACCAAACCGACTTCAAATGAATGCGTTGCCATTGCGAGATGTTTACCTGCCGATTGCAGACTTAATGAACATTGTAATTGATAAAGGGAACAGGATTATATAGGTGCATGTGTGTTTTTTCAGTCCAGCGTTGCAGTGTACGAGTGTGAAGCGGGTTTTTTTTTTACTGCAGTGACGTACTCACCACGCTCTCCACGTGACAGGCCAAGAACGACGCTCTGAAGATCAAGTCTCCGGGAAGGTTGAAGGAATACGTAAACCCGCACGCCGCTGCGTAGCTGTCATTCAGCGGGTAAACCCCGCTTCTATCTGGAAGGGGGATAAAAATGAGGGAGAACATCGCAACGGGCTACCGAGCAAATCCCATAGGGATTGAAATCATTTCAGAGATTCCGTTTATCTGTGGCACTCTTAACCAGCCAATAAGAGTTTCCTTTAAATTACTTTAATTCCGATACCCTACAAGGTTTTTATTAACAAAAAAAAAAAAGACCCAACGTTTTACCCTATACTCAAAACCCAAATGCCCGCACAGCTGCCGTTTCTTAAACCGACCCAACTTACCGATGACGTCAAAGCGAAAGTTACCGCCGGCAAACTTGCCATTGGTTGACATCCAGAAGTACCGATCCCGGCACTCGGTCACAAAGTTACCTGAAGTCAGAAATGAACGCACAGAGCCGCTCCGTTATTTAAGAACACCGGCAACACAAAGTCACACACCATATTAAATAGAATAGATAAAACGTTTTTTTAAGTTGGCTATATAGCGTTTCATAAGCCTAAACAAAGCTGCCAATTCAATCAATTAATAGAATACTCATAACTTGAACCAACTACAACGTTCAGGAAGTCTAAACGTTACATGCCAAATCATCAAGGGAGAGTTCCCAGTTCAATTAATTCTCTTCATTAAGCATCTCGAGTGACTGTCAATTATCTGATCTGCCCCGAGAGCCATCACCCTTTTATTCTGTATACAAGGGCGGTCAATCAATTTATTAAACATATCTGATAATACTGTGATAGACAGAATACACAGATTCCAGTTAGCGGGAGTCCTGGACTAGCCCAACTGGGTAACATTAAATACCCCAACATTAGTGTAGAGTTGGGTTTGTGAACCAAAGACACACAAGTACCACATGAACCCAAGTGATACAGATATATTACGCTGCAGACTGGAGACTGTTCTTCGGAGTGAATATTGATCTTACCCGACAAGTCCTGAGCGACCAAGCCAGCCGGCAACACCGCGCATAACCAGGCAACTCTGGAACAATAATAATAATAACAATAATAATAATAATAATAATAATAATAATAAATCACATACATATGAATTCTTAGACATCCGGCACACTCATCCGCAGTAGCCAGTTAACTGAAGTAGAATGCTAAAGTTCAAATTAACTTACAGACCAAGGACTATGCTAAATTGTTAATTATTTTAAATGTGCACAGATAGAGGAATTGGTGGAATTGCTTGAAAATGTGATAACCACAGTCCACGAATAGTGAAACAACATCTATATCTATCTTAAAATTCAATTTAAAAAAATTAAACTCACCCTAAAAGCAGCCTGAACCCCATCTCAATACGATTTCTCCAGCCGTGTCCACCACAGATCACCAGTCACTAACAAACCCGCGCTTCTCTCCAACAGAAAGAAGCCGCTGCGTTCGTTCGCTCGCTTGTTGGGACACGGCGCGCCCCGGGGTTTATAAAGCCCTCAGAATCACACCGCTTCCGTTCACACGCGCCCCGATCACAGCACCTGACTGAGATTGAACTGAAGAGTCAACACGTGGTCTTAATCACGCGTGATTAACTGCTGATCGGGTGTCCCCAATTATCATCATCATCATCATCATTAGCAGTATTTTGTTTTCTGAGTTTAATTTAATTAATGACGCAATGCGTGTCGATTTCCTCAATTGATCCTCCAGAGCGCGCAATGGGTCGGAATTGCTTGATCAATCCCACCTGCTATCGCTGCCGAGACCCGGCGTCTCCAGTATATATACTCGGGTCGGGTCCGGTTAAACGATGTCGGTGGTGTTGAGGTGTCGTGGTTATTCGGGCAATCAGCGTGGAGGACAGATACAATGGCCGTCGCGCTCTTTTTTTACAGTAAGTGCAGTCTTATTACCTTAAACGGTTAATTTTAATTGTTCATTTCCCCTCACTCGATTAGCGCATACCCTGCAGCGCGCTCGTTACACGGACCTATACTAACGCTGAAGTCTCTCTTCCCGATTCGCACTGCTGTGCGCGGCGCTTCTCGTGGACGCTGATGCGCTCTGTAGTCTTCATTCTAAACTCCCAAAGCTGAACACATTGGCCCATCCAACAGATTAGACTACAACTCCCATGAGCCTCTGTCCTTGATATGAAGTGAGTCCTCAAGTGCTTCAAAAGCATAGCAGTGACCTACAAAGCTTTTTTTTTTTTCCTCCTCTAGATGTGAGCTACTCCCAGTTCTACTCTGCGTTCCCTGTGTCCCAGTCTCTGCTGGAGCCCGTGTTTCTGCAGGTTGAGCTCCTGCAGCCCTACAGCCAGACTGACCACTTGAACTGGACTCCAGCCCGCAATGGGACGTGGTCACTGACTGGTGAGGGGTCTGCTAGTCCTCTAGTGCTGCCCATTCCGCTGTGCTTCCAATGCAGGCTTGCCATGACTCCTGTTCCTGTCTCTGCAGCTGCCTGGTCATTGGAGACTCCTACAGAACCCACTTCACTACAGATCCCACCTGGAGGATACCTGCAGTAAGACTTGTGTGCCTGGAGCCCAGAGATCTGGTAAGCACATACACATTCATGCACACACACACACACTCTTGGAATCCAGATGTCATCTGAGACATGAAGAGAAAAACAAGCTAATAAAGAGAAAGTAGAGTGTAGTATTAGTTATTAACGCTATAGGCTGATACAGTCCCAGCACCAGAAAGTGTGCAAAACACTCCTGATTATTTTTTTCATAAAATGAAACATAACTATAAACCAGAGCTGAAGAATCAGCTTGCACTGCTGTAGTTGAATCATGTAACAGAGTTATAATTAATTATATAAGAGGATCAACTTTACTTCCCACCCCTCCGCTATTTCGTGCCTGTGGTCATCCATTAATCTATATTCATGTCAAGAATCCTGAATGTTGAAATACAGAAAGCTGAGTAAACAGTGACATCTAGTGGAGAACATAAACCAGGCACCAGTCGGTGTCCTGGCAAATCAGTTACAATAACAGGATTGTCTCCACACACTAGAACCAACCAGCACAGACTAGCAGCTCTGCACACACTAGAATCAACCATCACAGACTAGCAGCTCTGCACACACTAGAATCAACCATCACAGACTAGCAGCTCTGCACACACTAGAACCAACCATCACAGACTAGCAGCTCTGCACACACTAGAACCAACCATCACAGACTAGCAGCTCTGCACACACTAGAATCAACCAGATCAAAGAACAGCCACATAAACTACATCCAGGGAACTCCTGTGGGACAGACATGAGTAAGGATCCGCGCAAAGTGATGTGCGGTTTCAAACCCCCGTAAGAGTCTGTGTGCTCCAGTGGTTAAAGACAAGAGCTTGTAAGGAAATAAGCACCACACACGCTTTTATTTTTGAATTGTTATTTATCAAACAGCGAGTTGGAGATCACGTACATTTTCTTTACTTCAGCTTCAGTGGTTTCAATCTATCCTCGCACTAAATCGCAGAGTCAGCTCTGAACACGGCATCCTTTATATTCCCTTGTGTGATCGAGTGGGAATCCGCTCTGCAGTGCACTCCATCACCCACACAGCTCCCTGACCTGCACACCGCAGGACAACTGCTGTACAAAAGCTGTTTTATCAGTCCCTGCTGTGGATTAAAATAGTATTGGTTTTAAGAATAAATAATTAAACTCACATGGAGAGGTGTCGGGTCACGGGCACTTCCTGTGCTGTAAACCTGGACTTCATGGAGATGGGCAGAACACAGCTCTCGCTATTCCTTATCCAATGCTGCCATCGTGTGGTCATTTACTAGAACTGTTTGAAATGACTCGGATAACCTTAACCCCTGTGTAAAGATAGATATTTCAGATACATTCCTAAAATACAGCAAACAGAATATTTACAGGATACGCAGGAGAGTACTGTGTGTGTAAATAATAAAGTGTTCTGTAATTGCTCATTTGAAATCACTCATGCATGTATCATGCTTACTACGTGATCTTATTGGACCCGTATCAGCAAATAGTTACTATCAGGTTTAGCTGCTCTTAGTCGAATTCGCTCTTATAATTTACTGTGTGCTTTATTATTTTGCTCTTACTTGAATTGATTTTATGGTACTTTCATATCTGCTCTTATCTGTATTATAATATTCTGTAATGTGATATTTTATAATGTGATACTTTGTACTGTGATAACTTGTAACAACTGTAAGTCACCCTGGATGTCTGCTAAGAAATAAATACTAATAACAGTAATAATGTCATTGCTGATTTTCACTACCTGTACTACCTCTTGTAAACAGCAGAGGGCAGCAGCGACCGCTTGTCACGGAGCTGTGTTCAGATCAAATAACATGTTAGTTTAATACAGTGGTGGCCGGTACGTGGATCGCAGAGATTTTCGGTGGATGTCGGGTCGAATCACAGCATATACTCACACAACAGTGTTTGCTTCGGATGATGGGCAGAGTCTTCTGTGTCGTCCAGTAGCACAGATGAAATCTCAACAGTTTCTGCGTATGAGACGAACAAAATGCTTGTGCAAAAATACATTTTAATTTAGGCGCACGTAGGCGACTAGAAATTCCTTAAGGTAGACTATAAAAAATAAACGTGATTTATTTTTTCAGCTGGAAAGTAAAACCAAAAAAAACCTCACATTCGGATCTAAACTCTAAGCTCAATCGTAATGCACCCTGGGAATGTAGTTTATTGGTGTCCACTGCCCACTATTAATCACACATTAAAAACTACAAATCCCATACCCGCCAGTTTCTCTGATTTATCAGTGCGATGGCTACTCGTTTCCAGACAGTTTGTCAAACCAAGATGAGGAAAATAACAAATTCAGAGATGTCGGCGTCTTTACAGGGAATGAGCAATGCGGGTGTGTCAGAAATTGAAAGCGAACAGGGAGCTTCGAGTTAGTTGCAGCGTGTTCACAGTCGAGTAAAATACAAGTTCAACCAACAGTGGCTAAAAGATTTCCCCTGGCTTAATTTTGACAATGTTAAAAAAAATCCATGTTGTTCCCGTTTTATCAGGATGCAGGGGAACTGATGGCAGGACAGACTGCATTTTAACAGAGAGCCAGGAGTTCAAACATGAAAATATCTTAAACACAGCGCTTCAAAACGACACGCAGTGTGCGGAGAGGCAGCTCAGCGCCTTCTGAGGAGCATGCGAGCAGACAGCTAAAATAAATACATAAATAAATAAATAAATAAAACATTAACCATTTTAATTGTGTTGATGCAAAAGAATTAAACTGCACACGTGTTATGTAAGAAAGAAGGAACAAAAAGATCTGTAGACATTCAACAATACGTTTAAGCAAGACATGTTTATTATTATTATTATTATTATTATTATTATTATTTGTGTGTGTGTGTGTGTCCCTAAATGTCAGTGCGCGTCAACCATTTATATTTAATCTCGCTTATAATTGCTGGTCATAGCTTTCAGTTGGTCAAAGCAAGTATTTTTTAATACAGTGCTATTTGAGTATTTAAAATATGGTTCTCTTCAAAATTAAAATATCAGCAACGGTGTGTTAATTAAACGAAGCGCCTGACGCCGCTCGGGACTTTGGCATTTTTAAATCCTAACGGTCTCTGCTCAGCGGAGTGGAATGTTCAGGAGCCGGTTGCCTAGCAGCGTCTCCGCCTCCTTCTCTGCCCCGCCCCCTCTCTCCCTCTCTCGTTGCTCCAGCTAGGAGTTCACATTCAGCTTCCTTAGATTATATAGCGCCATTCTTTACTAACTTTTACAAATGAGCTTATTGGAGGCTTCGTGTTTTTAAGATGGTTCAGGTGCAGTCCGGGCAGACTGACTGCAGCATCATTACAGTATACCGCACTGCGCTCCGCTTTGTGTGGCATCTGATACACAAAATTATGAACGACTGGTAAAGAAATCACATGGATTGCTTTTGAATGCTAAATGTGTATCTGGTATTCTAAGTATTACCTACAATTAATAACTCAGCTATATTCATATTCAGAATGTGATACAGTATTAAGACAGGGTCCAGTATTAGAAATAAATAAACACGCTTTAAGAGAAACAGCAGTGATGTTTATTGACCATTCCCATCCATTCTCTATATGTTTCTACATTGTGGTTGCAATCCACAGGGTCAAGGGATTCAGTGATGTTAAATAAAAAACTAGAGCCCACAATTAACCAATATAGAAAGGAAGGGGGGAGAAATGTATTGCCTGCGTGCAGCACCTTCCACTTTCCTCTATTAAATGTCATTTGCCATGTGTCTGCCCAGTTCTGAATGCTGTCGAGATCATTTAGAATGACCTTTGCTGCTTCAACAGTGTCTGCCACTCCTCCTGTTTTTGTGTCGTCTACAAATTTAACAAGTTTGCTTACTATACCAGAATCTAAATCATTAATGTAGATTAGGAATAGCAGAGGACCTAATACTGATCCCAATGTGCATTATAAATATCATATGGGAGATACTGAAATTGAAGAAGGAATCTATGAAAAAGACCTAGGAGTTTATGTTGGCTCAGAAATGTCTTCATCTAGACAATGTGGGGAAGCTATAAAAAAAAAGGCCAACAAGATGCTCGGATATATTATGAGAAGTGTGGAATTTAAATCAAGGGAAGTAATGTTAAAACTTTACAATGCATTAGTAAGACCTCACCTAGAATATTGTGTTCAGTTCTGGTCACCTCGTTACAAAAAGGATATTGCTGCTCTAGAAAGAGTGCAAAGAAGAGCGACCAGAATTATCCCGGGTTTAAAAGACATGTCGTATGCAGACAGGCTAAAAGAATTGAATCTGTTCAGTCTTGAACAAAGAAGACTACGCCGCGATCTGATTCAAGCATTCAAAATCCTAAAAGGTATTGACAATGTCAACCCAGGGGACTTTTTCAACCTGAAAAAAGAAACAAGGACCAGGGGTCACAAATGGAGATTAGATAAAGGGGCATTCAGAACAGAAAATAGGAGGCACTTTTTTACACAGAGAATTGTTAGGGTCTGGAACC